>NC_069502.1:172770084-172902584 GCF_027579735.1 Bombina bombina | reverse complement strand
TCATAAACATCCACTTTCTCATTCAGAAACATCTGTCATATGACTGGGTACAGTAATAGGGAAGGGTGAAATATGTCATTTGACAAAACAGATGATCAGGAATGAACAACAGCTCAGTAGCTTGTAGCCCAATTATACTTTTCACAGAGGGGAACTTTCCTGAAATATATCAGTCTGATCCCACCTAGTAAGGTCAGCCCAGCCTTGAAATACCAGGCAGTCCTCTGAACAAGGAACATTGACAACCCCAGACAATTTTTTTCAGCCTTCTGTGGGCCTTGTCAGTGAGGGTGCTGCCATATCCCTCTAGCACATTAGGCTAGGTGTCTATGTCTGGCTTCCCCCATTACCCTTAGGGATACTTCCCCAGGATCATAATACAAATACAATCAGAAAGAGAAGCTCTCTACCAGAAACAAATAGCTCAGTAGCTTATTCTATGGGGAGTTACCACCCAGGAGCAGCCTCTTATTGCCCAATCGTTCTTTCAGAGGAGAGCTTTCCTGAAGTATATCAGTCTGATCCCGCCTAAGTAAGGTCTGTCCAGACCCAAAATACCAGGCAATTCTCCTCTGAACAAAGAACATGACAACCCCAGACGAGTGTTTCGGCCTTCTGTGGGCCTCTTCAGTGAAGTGCAACCAAATCCCTCTAAGCACATTAAGTCCACGTCTGCTTTCCCCATGACCCTTAGGGAAACAGATCAACAAACATAGAATGTTTTCAGGAGTATTAACTCTAAAGAATGGGATTATACTCTCCAAAATGTTGTAGGTAATTATGTATTAGCTAAGACCTTTGTCATTTACCTTTTGTTATGGCATTTTTTAATAAATATTTATTAAACTGATGTTTACCCCATAGCTCAATGGTGACCAACTCTGCAGCGAATAGACGTTGGTAACAAAATTAAATGCATATTAAAGGGACATATTAGTCAAAGTTTGTGAGTGCATTTCAGTTTTGAATATAAGCATTTTTAATATTCTTGAATTAGCAAAACATGCTTGTAGTAAAAACAATAACAGTGGAAAACATACATGTGCTGCACGGCTATTAGCTAAGAGGTGGAAATTTCACCTCATTGAAAAAAATAGTTTTGCTGTGGGCGTCACCAGACTGCTACTAGTTACCTCATCTGCAACCTCTGAGTTGGCAAATATAAATCAAGCGAGTATGTAATGATACATACAGGGAGCGGATGTAAAGTGTTCACTGCCCATTCAATGTGAATCCGGGTGGACAGGTTCCCAAATCCGGAACCTTGTCCTAGTACAAGGACTCATAGTGTAAGTCGGAGTTTGTAAAATCCCATATACCAAGGTATTAAATACATTTTTGGAGGAGTTGGTGTCTCTAGCTAGGCCCCTCCATCCAGGCTCATAAAAAATCTGCAGAGTCCAGCTGTGCCAGGTACAAACTGGTATTACTGTGGGAATGCTGCACGGCTATTAGCTAAGAGGTGGAAATTTCACCTCATTGAAAAAAATAGTTTTGCTGTGGGCGTCACCAGACTGCTACTAGTTACCTCATCTGCAACCTCTGAGTTGGCAAATATAAATCAAGCGAGTATGTAATGATACATACAGGGAGCGGATGTAAAGTGTTCACTGCCCATTCAATGTGAATCCGGGTGGACAGGTTCCCAAATCCGGAACCTTGTCCTAGTACAAGGACTCATAGTGTAAGTCGGAGTTTGTAAAATCCCATATACCAAGGTATTAAATACATTTTTGGAGGAGTTGGTGTCTCTAGCTAGGCCCCTCCATCCAGGCTCATAAAAAATCTGCAGAGTCCAGCTGTGCCAGGTACAAACTGGTATTACTGTGGGAATGCAATTATAATTGATTTGCCTCTGTATCTTCACAGTACCACCAGTGTGAATAGTCTGCAACATTTTCATTTTGTGTTAATCCTATGGTTTTCTTTTTCAGACTGTTGAAAGTGAGGAAGGTATTGATGAAGATGAAACCCTGCGGGAGATGGTACAATTAGCTGCACAAAGGCTGTATGATGCGCTGGGGCCTGCAAACCTATAGACCAGCTGTACTTCGTCCCTTAGTTAAATTCATTACACATTTATTTTCTTTGTGTATGAAAATGAAAGCCACTAAACAAAACTAGAGAATAATTTATCTTTAAAAAGTGCCATTTTGTTATAAATTTCCCATTTTCTGAATATATTTTTTTTGCACATTACATACGTTATGTTTCAGGAACAGAACAAATTGTGCAAAAAACCTAAAACGTTCCATCAACCCCACAAAAATGTGTTACACAAAATAATTCACATTTTATGCTGTAAATATTTTGTATGAATTATTATTGTTTTATCTGTATTCTGATAATGAACCAGACCTGATTAAAAATTACTAAAATCAACCGAACGTTGTACGGATTTAATTAGTATGTAGTTTCTTTAAGCTTCCTACTACAAGCGGAAAAATGTGATCTTATAATAAAGATCTTTTTAATTATTTTAGTTTCTCTTGTAAGGTGTATCCAGTCTACGGGTTCATCCATTACTTGTGGGATATTCTCCTTCCCAACAGGAAGTTGCAAGAGGACACCCACAGCAGAGCTGTCTATATAGCTCCTCCCCTAACTACCACCCCCTAGTCATTCTCTTGCAACTCTCGACAAGATAGGAAGTATAACAGATATGTGGTGACTTTTTACCTTCAATCAAGAGTTTGTTATTTTTAAACAATACCGGCGTTGTACTGTTTTACTCCCAGGCAGAAATTAGAAGAAGAATCTGCCTGGAGGTTGATGATCATAGCGGTTTGTAACGAAGGTCGATTGCTGTTCTCACACATAACTGAAGAGTATGGGAAAGACTTCAGTTGGGGAAACGGTTTGCAGATTACCTGCTTTGAGGTATGTTCAGTATATTTATTTCTAGAGAGATAAGATCTAGAAAATGCTGACAGAGCCTTGTATAATTGAGGTAAGCCTGATGCAGTGATTTAACGACGACTGGGATCATGCTTTCAAAAAAGGGTAATATTTATGTCAATACTCATATTTCTTAGTGACAAAACGTTTACATGTTATATAGAAAGAACGTTTTTTTCTCGGAGGGTGATAAATCGTTTTTTTGGGGCCTAGTTTCCACATGGCTGCTAGTCAGATACTCCTAGGAGTATTTTCTTAAGGCCCTCTGACATGGTGGGAGGGGCCTATTTTCGCGCTCTAGATGCGCAGTTCTTATTCAGACTGAGACATCCAGCTTCCCTAAAGGAGTCCTCTAGCATTTGAGGACCACTATAGAGGGCTTATTTCTTCCCTAAATCGTATTTGAGGGCAGGTAGGAGCCACAGCAGAGCTGTGGCAAGGTGTTTAACTGTTTTTTAACGTTTTTCAAATCCGGTTTGGGGCCTAAAGGGTTAATCATCCATTTGCAAGTGGGTGCAATGCTGCTTTAGTCCCTTATACACACTGTAAAAATGTACTACTTTTTCAAAAAAAAAAAAAAAAAAAAAAAAGCTTTATTGAAAGTTAACAAAATACAATTCACAAATGAAAATGACAACGTGTTTCAGTATTCAGTATCACATTATAAAAATTACAAGTATTATAGGGATCTGTTGAGTAAGACTCTAAACACAGATGTATGGTCATGAGAAGATTAAATTAAGTGAAAACGGCAAACATCATTATCAAATTAGAGTATGACGTGCATCAGAAATTACGATGCTCGTCCTGATTAGAAGATACGAAAAAAGAAAGGGGTCAGAAAAAGGTAGAGAGAAGGATAGGAAAGAGGGAAGGGGTTTCATCTTGGGACAGGGAAGGGGAGGAGAAAAGAGAAAAAAAAAAAAAAAAAAAAGAGGGGGGGAGGATTTAGTACGCTAAACTATGTATTGGTGCAGGAGTGATTGAGAAGTCTAGAATTTATCTAGATGACGGTCTCCAAAGTTCTTTCATATATTCATGAACTTCAACCCTGTCCTCCCTCAGGTATCTATATCTTTCTAATGACAAGTGTTTATCCACTTGAGCCTCCCAGTCAGCAGTCTGAGGGATTCTATTTGATTTCCAATTCTTAGGGATGAGAGCTTTTGCGCTATTTAACATGATATATAGTAAGTGTTTTTTAGGTTTCTCTGTAAGTTTGGGCAGTCTATGGAACAGTAGTAGGCTAGGATCTCTGTGTAATGTAATATTTAGTTTAGAGTCCATTATGTCCAGTACTGCAGACCAGAACATAGCTAAAAGTCCACAAGACCACCAGACATGAAGGACAGAGCCAGCCTCCCCGCAGCCCCTCCAACATCTACCATCTGATTTCTTATATATTTTTTTGATCCTGACTGGTGTGAGGTACCAGCGGGACATGAATTTGTAGTTGGATTCTAACGTTCTAGCCAAAACTGAGGCCTTGGTGTGATTGTGGAATATTTTTTGCCAGTCTGTGTCTGTGAGGGCACAGTCCAAGTCGTTGTTCCACTGTCTAATAAAAGTAGGTATGTGAGAATCCTTATGAGATATCAGTAGCCTGTACATAATAGATATCAAGTGTTTAGGAGTATGTAACAATAGGCACAAAGACTCCAGCAGGGTCAGCTGTCTTGACACGCTATCAGCTCTTTTGTGTGTAAGCAGATAGTGTTGTAGCTGCCTGTGGAAGAACCATGGTATGTCCAAGCCCGATTCTAACAGAACCTCCCGACCTTTGAGTTTTTTATTTGAAATTAGCCTGTAGAACATTGTCTGGTCTATTTGTGTTTTATCTAGAGCCGCTTGTGGGATATTGGAGAATGGGATGTCTGGGTTTTGTATAAAGGGGGTGAGAGGTGAAGGGTTAGAAGAGATATGTGGGAATTCCACTAGGGATTTATCCCACACCGCGAAGAACTCCCTCATGAATGGATATTGTGTGGCCGCTGTGGGTCTGTTTTTACTGGAAATCCAACCTAACGAGCCCGCATTTTGAGCTCCCAAAATATGCCGTCCCAACTGGACCCACACTTTATCTTTAGAATTGGCACACCACTCCACCTGATGTTGGAGGTTAATAGCCTTTTTGTATATTAAAAGGTTTGGTATGCCCAAACCCCCCTTTTCCTTAGGTAGGTATAAAGTGTTTTTGGAGATCCTAGGTCTGGTGCCCCCCCAGATATAGTCTTCTAGTTGTCCCTGCAGTTTTAGTAGGTATTGGCCAGGAAATGGGATCGGAAGGGTTTGAAGAAAGTATAAAATCCTGGGGAGGATATTCATTTTTACCACCCCAATCCTGCCTAGCCACGAGATTTTCTTGTTTTTCCAAGATGATAGGTCTCCTATTATTGCTTTGGATAATTGAACATAATTAGCCTCAAATAGGCTCTCTACCCTGGGGGTTAAATTGATCCCCAGGTATTTGAGCGTTTTTGATTTGATCCTTAATTTACAGATGTCCGACAAACGGCTTAATTCCGTCTGGGGCAGATTGATATTTAGGATTTCCGATTTAGTGTGGTTTAGGTGAAAGTTAGATACCCTACCATATTCATCAAATTCTTGAAGAAGCTCCGGGATAGAATTCAAGGGGTTAGCAACCGAAAGGAGGATATCATCCGCGTATAGCGAGACCTTGTGTTCATGGCCCCCTATCTCAATCCCAGATATCCTCTGGTTATCACGGATTTTTTGCGCCAGTACTTCAATTGATAGGGCGAACAATAGGGGGGACAAGGGGCAGCCTTGACGTGTCCCATTCGAAATTCTAAATGGTTCGGATAAGATATTGTTGATTTTTACCTGAGCAGTTGGTGCCGAGTATAAAGAAAAGATTTTATGCATAAAGGTTTGGCCAAAGTTCATTTTTGACAGGACAGCTCTAAGGAAATCCCAGCTGACCCTGTCAAAAGCCTTTTCGGCATCTGTTGAGACAAGAAACGATGGGATATTATTAAGTTGCGCGTGATTCACCAATAGGGTAGCCTTTATTGTATTGTCCCTGGCCTCTCTGCCAGGAACAAAACCCACTTGGTCCGGTGATATTAATCGTGGTAAAAGTTTATTCAATCTTGACGAGAGAATTTTTGCAAATATCTTCAGATCCACGTTAAGGAGAGAAATTGGCCTGAAATTTTCGGGCCGATCTGTTGGCTTTCCCGGTTTCGGTATGGTGGTAACATGCGCAAGAAGCATTGATGGCGGGAAATCCTGTGTGTTCCCTATGGTATTGAACAGAGAGGCTAGACGAGGGGATAGCACCTCTTTAAAAGTTTTATAGTATTTTACACTAAACCCGTCAGGGCCCGGGCATTTTCCTGCTGGTAAGCTTTCTATAGTCTTGGTCACTTCCTCTATTGATATGGCAGTATCTAAGCTCTCTCTCTCTTCTGTAGATAGAGCCGGGAGGGACAATGAATCAAGGTAAGAATCGATGAGGGGCTTTGAGGGTATCCCGTCGTTGATTTGCGAGGGAGTTTCCTCCTTTTGCAAGTTGTATAAGTTCTGGTAGTATGACCTAAGTACCTCGGCTATAGACGGGCTGTCTGAGCAAAGTTGGCTCTGATGGTTTAGTATGGAATGTACGTGAGATTTAGTTTGTTTCCTCTTTAAGGCTCTAGCTAGGAGTTTTCCGGGTTTATCGCCAAACTCATAATATTTCTGTTGTAATTTTAATGCAAGAATCTGGTGTTCTCTAGTATGAATATCCTGCATGTCTTTTCTAGCCTGAGCTAGTTCTTGTGTAATTAGGGGGTCAGAGGGAGTCGATTTGTGTCTGATCTCCAACTCCCCAATTTGTTTAAGGAGTGCTGAGTACCTAAGTCTAGTCTGTTTTGAATGGTAAGCTTTCTGTTGAATTAGCTCTCCTCTGAGCACCCCGTTTTCATTATTATGGAAATATTCCAACAATTTAGTCTCAATTTGGGTTTTAATGAGTTGGTTATTCATCATGAAGTCATCGAATCTCCAAACAAATGGTCTGTCTGGCATCGAGGGCCAATTTATTTTGCAGATGACTGGGGCGTGGTCTGACCACGTCATGGGAAGTATCTGGGTGTCAATAACTCCTGCTAAAGTCAACTGGTCCGTAAAAATGTAGTCAATTCTGGAATATATTTCGTGTGGGTGGGAGTAAAAGGTATAATCTCGCCTAGTGGGGTAAAGTATACGCCAGGTGTCATGAACCGCCATCTCCTCAAGTCTAGCATTACATTGTCTGAGAGTTTTTTTGGTAACTGAGGTTGTCATTTTGGATGTGTCTAGTGCTGGGTTAAGCGGAACATTAAAGTCACCGCCCAGTATCAAAGCTCCTTTACGGAGTTCCAGGATCTTATTAGTGAGGGAGGACATGAATTTGTTCTGGTGTTGATTAGGGAAGTAGACGTTAGCTAGTGTGACCATTCTATTAAAAAGAGTGCCTGTTACGATTAGGTAGCGGCCTTCAGGGTCCCTTTCTATGTGAGTGAGAGAAAACGGGGAAGTATTTTTTATCAGAATGCCTACCCCATTTTTCTTTGAGGGTCCAGAAGCAAAGAAGGAAGTCGGAAATTTGGGGCTGAACCAATTTGGCTCTTTACCTCTACAAAAGTGGGTTTCCTGCAAGAATATAATGTCGCAGTGGGCACGGATGCCATCACGGATTAAATGTGATCTTTTTTCTGGGATGTTTAAGCCTTTAGCATTTAGTGTCATGAAAGACAATGTGCTAGAGCCTTTTAAAGGCATGATTAAGGGAAGGGGGTGAGGGAAAAAAAAAAAAAAAAAAAAGGGGGTGGGGAGGGAGGTGGGGTTGGAGGAAGAAGGTTAAGTTGAGGTGAAGGACAGAAAGGAGGTAGTGAAGAGTTATGGAGCGGGAAAGAATTAGAGGCTAAGGGGATAGAGAGGGGTAGAGAAGGGATGAGGTGGGTGGGAGTTTAAGTTTGGAAAAATTTATCCGGGGGAGAAAAGAGGGTTAAGAAAAAATGAAAAGCAGACAGCCTTCCACCAAGAGTGGCCGGCCAAAGATCAGAGTGGAAATGAACTGAGGAATAAGAGTATAAGAAGAAGGGATCTGTGTCCCTGCGCCTGATGCAGGGTTTTCTTTCTCCTCTCCTTTAAAGAAAGAGAGGAGTGAGTTAGGTATAGGTTGGAAAGAGGGGGCAACATATGTCCACTTATAGAGGTCTTTGGGATAAACCAGGGGTGTCAAAGGGAAGTAAGAAACATAGTAGGAGGATGTCATATAATACATAGGAAGTATCCTCTTGAGAGGCAGTACTTAAAAAGGTGTGTCAAATTTGACATCTTAAGTAGAGAGAGGTTTGCAGCCAAATGCACCACAATGGCATAGGTGTAAGCATCCCGACTGCAAAGGTCTCCCCTCACAACCGCCTCCAACCGGCAGCTGATATAGCAGTTCATTACTTCCTATATAGGCATTTGTGTCAGTACCAACAAAACCAATATACATAAGTAGTTGTGTCGTGATATATATAGGTACACATTGAGAAGAAAAAATAGTTTCATTAGTGACAAACCTTGAGTCTAAAACATTAAACAGTATGAATACAACATTGGGGGTATAACTCATTTAACATAATGAACGAATATTAATTAATAGAACAGTGTGCCGTTTTAGTGTAAATGGGTGGTAGGATGGGCCACCTCAGTGCGAGCAACAGCGTTAATATTTCCATGGGTCTCAGTTATGTCAGCTCGTATTTATCAGCCTATAGAGCAACGCACCATTATGGTATAGGTATATGCGTCATTACTATCAGGCTCGCTATACATCTACCCACCAGTAGCAAGCTGTGATGGTCTGCTTTGGGTTACAAAATAAAACAAAGAGAACGATTTTATGTATAACATGGTGCATGTAAATACTTCCCAAAGGCCATATCAAATTTATGAAGCATCTTAAGTAATTATCGGCTGATGAGTGGCTGTATAATCTAAGTATATGCTTGTGGCTGGGGGCCCCAAGGTTACGAAACTACAGTCGTCTCAGCCAAAAGGATTGCCCTGTACGCCTGTCTATAATTACTCCCTTGTAGCCCAACGCACCATTATTGTATAGGTATATGCGTCCGGGCTGACCAGGTCATAGAGCGCGTGTTGCTGTGCTGCTGGGCAAAAAGGCACATAAAATAAGGAAAAGAGACTATAGTTACAAGTAAAATGTGGGTCAAACCTAGAGTAAGGGAACATAGTGAGCATAACAGCTACAAACAGAACATCTAATAAAAAATAAAAAAATAAAAAAAAGGTTAATGGCTAGTAGATCAAAGTGTTCTTTTGATAAAGGTGAGCGCTCTGCTTTCCCCGTTACCTGTTGAAGTGATCAGCCTCAGGGGTTCATGTCAATAACAGGGAGCTTCCATGCGCCCCAGCTTAGCAAGTGTCCAAAGGCTGGGCAGGAAGCTAGAACAGCACAAAGTGTCCAGCATAGGGTCCTGATGGGCCCTGTATATGATAGAGAAGAGAGGGAGAGATTAATTATTCTGGTCTCTCCGTCCAGGTGATTCCTCTTCAGGGGTGGGAACAGCGATGTCCAGGATGTTGCAGAAATCTTGTAGGTCTGCCTGAGTTCGGTAGATAGCCTGTTTCCCATTTCGAGTAGCAATAAGGCAAACTGGGAAGCCCCATTTATATTGAATTCTGTGTAGTTGGAGAGCACTGGTCACAAACTTTAATTCTCTCCTCTTCTGTAGAGTTATCTGGCTTAAGTCGGAGAATATTTGGATGGGGATGCCGGCGTGAGTGAAATCTTTGATGGAGCGTGCTTTTTGGGATATTACTTCTTTGTCCCTATAACTTAGAAATTTTACAATTATGTCCCTTGGAGGAGCTTTGGGAGACGGTCTTGGCCTAAGGGCACGGTGAGCTCTTTCTATTTGGATATCTGGGGAACCTGGGGTGCCTTTTATAGTGCGAAATAGATCCTGTAAGTAGCCTTCTATTGCTAAATTATTAACAGATTCTGGGACTCCCCTAATCCTGAGATTATTGCGTCTCCCTCTGTTGTCCAGGTCTTCAACCCTAGACAACAGGAATTGAATGTCCCCTTCTTGCTCAAGAGCTCTTTGGGTGTTGGAAGACATCTGAGCCTGCATGTTTTCTTGTTTTCCTTCCAGGGCATGCACCTGTTGGGTAATTTGATGGAAGTCTTTCTTTAAATCACCGAATAAAGATCTCATTTCGGATAACACCATGTTGATATCAGCTTTAGTAGAGTGCACGCTAAGATCCTCACTAGATGATGATTCCTGTAGTCGTGTGTCTAATGCTACATTGGCAGCAGCCATTAAGGGAGGGACAGTGGTTGGGTTCTCAATTTCTGCTGCATCATGGCAAGAGGTGGCCATTTTAAGGTAATTAGTGAGATTAGTACTTTTAAGTCCTTTTTCCCCCTTGGTGTTTTTCCTGTGAGACATTATAAGCTATGGGAGTATTTGTCAATCCCTTTCTGAGATATAAGTATTGTGATTGAAGTTAAATCTGCAGGGGTAGTACTCCTGTAGGCCAGAACAAGTGATAGAGGGTTATACCTTGTTATAAGTGGATGCCAAAAGGATTCAGAACTATTACAGTTATGGGCCTGCAGTGGCAAATGTGGCAGGTAGATACAAAGATGCCCAGGGTTATAGGGGGTTCCTACACCACCACTATTGTCCCTTCCCAAACAAGTAAAACCAAGTAGGGCGGGCCTGTATGTCCCAGGCCTTCTGAAGGTAAGTGCTGTGCCTTTAAGATGGGAAAGTAAGTAAAAACACCTCTTTTTGTAAAGGGAGCTGTTTGAGTAAGATTGTGAGACCTGTGTGTTATGTACACTGGCCGGGGGTTTTCTATTTCTTTGTACAGAAAACGTCTCCTTAATTCCCCCTTCACGGAGTCTGTGCAGAACTGTCCCCCTTCTCTTGCAGTTTCAAGGATTAAGATGTGAGATTATGGTTATTAACTGTTTTTCCTCACTGTGACATGTTGCTGTTTTCACAGCTTGGTTTCTGTCCCCTCTTGTAATGTGAAAATAATGTGGGTGAGGATTAGACAATCGTGCAGTCTGGGGCACTCTCCTTCATTCAAACATCTTATATTGCATGACTGCGACCAGCCCTCCCACGTGGCACCGGCCCTTTTATTATTGCGTTTAGTCAGAGCTGCCCGCTACTAAGTCCCCCAAGGTTGTGTCTATTTTCTTTGCAGCCCTACTACCGCAATGCGGGCTTACCTCTGCTCCTGGGCTCTGCAAATACAGCGGTCTGTTCTCATGGGCCCAGTGCCGGGCGGGTGTTGTGAGGCTCCGTCGGGTCCGGTATGCGAGGGAGAGCGGATCGCAACCGGTTAACAATGCAGGTCCTCCAGATAATCCTGCAAGTGCTCCGGTCGCAAAGTGGTCAGATGAGGCTCCTGTGAGTTACAACAGGTATTCCCTGTAGCTCCGGTCAGTGCGCTGTGAGCCGTTGCAGTGCCGCTTTAGGCCATGGACTGTTGTTATCCTGTGTGAGCCACAAAAGGTCCGGTTGTGAGGACTAATCCCTGCAGGGCATATTCAAGCAGTGTGACCCCTGGTTTAAAGATGATTTAGGTCAGTGCTTCCCAAAATAATAAGTTTGCATCAGGCGCAGGGCCTAGGAGCCAAGAATTAAACAGCCATGTCCCTGCGTGGCCAGGCTCCGCCCCAAAATGTACTACTTTTTAACACTGTTTTGCAGTTTATGTGATAGTTTTTTTTCTCTAAAAGGCACAGTACCGTTTTTGTTTAATTGCTGTTTCACATTTATTAAAGTGTTTTCCAAGCTTGCTGGTCTCATTACTAGTCTGTTAAACATGTCTGACATAGAGGAAACTCCTTGTTTAATATGTTTAGAAGCCATTGTGGATCCACCTCTTAGAATGTGTACCAAATGTACTGAAATTTCTATAAATTATAAAGACCATATTATGGCATTTAAAGATTTATCACCAGAGGTTTCTCAGACTGACAAAAGGGAGGTTATGACATCTAGCTCTCCCCACGTGTCCGAACCTATAACTCCCGCTCAAGTGACGCCAAGTACATCTAGCGCGTCCAATGCGTTTATCTTACAAGACATGGCGGCAGTTATGACTAATACCCTCACAGAGGTATTGTTCAAACTGCCAGGGTTACAAGGAAAGCGAGACAGCTCTGGGGCTAGAACAAATACAGAGCTTTCTGATGCTTTAGTAGCTATGTCCGATATACCCTCACAATGCTCCGAAGCCGTGGCAAGGGAGTTGCTATCTGAGGGTGAGATTTCAGATTCAGGGAAGACGTTACTTCAGTCCGATTCTGAAATGACAGCCTTTAAATTTAAGCTTGAACACCTCCGCTTATTGCTCAGGGAGGTTTTAGCGACTCTGGATGACTGTGACGACCCCATTGTAGTTCCAGAGAAATTGTGTAAAATGGACAAATACTTTGCAGTGCCTGTTTCTTCTGTTAAGTGTGATCAGTCCACGGGTCATCATTACTTCTGGGATATTACTCCTCCCCAACAGGAAGTGCAAGAGGATTCACCCAGCAGAGCTGCATATAGCTCCTCCCCTCTACGTCACTCCCAGTCATTCTCTTGCACCCAACGACTAGATAGGATGTGTGAGAGGACTATGGTGATTATACTTAGTTTTATATCTTCAATCAAAAGTTTGTTATTTTAAAATAGCACCGGAGTGTGTTATTATCTCTCTGGCAGAGTTTGAAGAAGAATCTACCAGAGTTTTTGTTATGATTTTAGCCGGAGTAGTTAAGATCATATTGCTGTTTCTCGGCCATCTGAGGAGAGGTAAACTTCAGATCAGGGGACAGCGGGCAGATGAATCTGCATAGAGGTATGTAGCAGTTTTTATTTTCTGACAATGGAATTGATGAGAAAATCCTGCCATACCGATATGATGTCATGTATGTATACTTTACACTTCAGTATTCTGGGGAATGGTACTTCACTAGAATTACACTGTAAGAAATACATAAAGCTGTTTAATAACTAGAGATTATGTTTAACGTTTTTGCTGGAATGTAAAATCGTTTTCATTTACTGAGGTACTGAGTGAATAAATGTTTGGGCACTATTTTTCCACTTGGCAGTTGCTTAATCTGTTTTCTGACAGTTTCTGTTCTCCCTCACTGCTGTGTGTGAGGGGGAGGGGCCGTTTTTTGGCGCTTTTACTACGCATCAAATATTTCAGTCAGCAACTCATTGTATTCCCTGCATGATCCGGTTCATCTCTACAGAGCTCAGGGGTCTTCAAAACTTATTTTGAGGGAGGTAATTTCTCTCAGCAGAGCTGTGAGAATTGTAGTTTGACTGAGATAAAAAACGTTTATTCTGTAATTTGTTTCCTGCTTTCAGAATTTGTTATCTTTGCTAATGGGATTAAACCTTTGCTAAAGTTGTGTTGTTTACAAGGATTGAGGCTATAACTGTTTCAATTTATTAATTTTCAACTGTCATAGATCTTCTGTGCTTCTTAAAGGCACAGTACGTTTTAATATTATTCTAATTGAATTGTATTTCCAAGTTGCAAGTTTATTTGCTAGTGTGTTAAACATGTCTGATTCAGAGGATGATACCTGTGTCATTTGTTGCAATGCCAAAGTGGAGCCCAATAGAAATTTATGTACTAACTGTATTGATGCTACTTTAAATAAAAGTCAATCTGTACAAATTGAACAAATTTCACCAAACAACGAGGGGAGAGTTATGCCGACTAACTCGCCTCACGTGTCAGTACCTACATCTCCCGCTCAGAGGGAGGTGCGTGATATTGTAGCGCCGAGTACATCTGGGCGGCCATTACAAATCACATTACAGGATATGGCTACTGTTATGACTGAGGTTTTGGCTAAATTACCAGAACTAAGAGGTAAGCGTGATCACTCTGGGGTGAGAACAGAGTGCGCTGATAATATTAGGGCCATGTCAGACACTGCGTCACAGGTGGCAGAACATGAGGACGGAGAACTTCATTCTGTGGGTGACGGTTCTGATCCAAACAGACTGGATTCAGATATTTCAAATTTTAAATTTAAACTGGAAAACCTCCGTGTATTACTAGGGGAGGTGTTAGCGGCTCTGAATGATTGTAACACAGTTGCAATACCAGAGAAAATGTGTAGGTTGGATAAATATTTTGCGGTACCGACGAGTACTGAGGTTTTTCCTATACCTAAGAGACTTACTGAAATTGTTACTAAGGAGTGGGATAGACCCGGTGTGCCGTTCTCACCCCCTCCGATATTTAGAAAAATGTTTCCAATAGACGCCACCACAAGGGACTTATGGCAAACGGTCCCTAAGGTGGAGGGAGCAGTTTCTACCTTAGCTAAGCGTACCACTATCCCGGTGGAGGATAGCTGTGCTTTTTCAGATCCAATGGATACAAAGTTAGAGGGTTACCTTAAGAAAATGTTTGTTCAACAAGGTTTTATATTGCAACCCCTTGCATGCATTGCGCCGATCACGGCTGCAGCGGCATTCTGGATTGAGTCTCTGGAAGAGAACATTGGTTCAGCTACTCTGGACGACATTACGGACAGGCTTAGAGTCCTTAAACTAGCTAATTCATTCATTTCGGAGGCCGTAGTACATCTTACTAAACTTACGGCGAAGAATTCAGGATTCGCCATTCAGGCACGCAGGGCGCTGTGGCTAAAATCCTGGTCAGCTGATGTTACTTCTAAGTCTAAATTGCTTAATATACCTTTCAAAGGGCAGACCTTATTCGGGCCCGGGTTGAAAGAGATTATCGCTGACATTACAGGAGGTAAAGGCCATGCCCTGCCTCAGGACAAAGCCAAGACTAGACAGTCTAATTTTCGTTCCTTTCGTAATTTCAAAGCAGGAGCAGCATCAACTTCCTCTGCACCAAAACAGGAAGGAGCTGTTGCTCGCTACAGACAAGGCTGGAAACCTAACCAGTCCTGGAACAAGGGCAAGCAGACTAGGAAACCTGCTGCTGCCCCTAAAACAGCATGAATTGAGGGCCCCCGATCCGGGATCGGATCTAGTGGGGGGCAGACTTTCCCTCTTCGCCCAGGCTTGGGCAAGAGATGTTCAGGATCCCTGGGCGCTAGAGATAATATCTCAGGGATACCTTCTGGACTTCAAATACTCTCCTCCAAGAGAGAGATTTCATCTGTCAAGATTGTCAACAATTCAGACAAAGAAAGAGGCGTTTCTACGCTGCGTACAAGAGCTCTTGTTAATGGGAGTAATCCATCCAGTTCCACGATCGGAACAGGGACAGGGGTTTTACTCAAATCTGTTTGTGGTTCCCAAAAAAGAGGGAACTTTCAGACCAATCCTGGACTTAAAGATCCTAAACAAATTCCTAAGAGTTCCATCGTTCAAGATGGAGACTATTCGGACAATTTTACCTATGATCCAAGAGGGTCAGTACATGACCACTGTAGATTTAAAAGATGCTTACCTTCACATACCGATTCACAAAGATCATTATCGGTACCTAAGGTTTGCCTTCCTAGACAGGCATTACCAGTTTGTGGCTCTTCCATTCGGATTGGCTACAGCTCCAAGAATCTTCACAAAGGTTCTGGGTGCTCTTCTGGCGGTACTAAGACCGCGGGGAATCTCGGTAGCTCCATACCTAGACGACATTCTGATACAAGCTTCAAGCTTTCAAACTGCCAAGTCTCATACAGAGTTAGTGCTGGCATTTCTAAGGTCACATGGATGGAAGGTGAACGAAAAGAAAAGTTCACTCGTTCCACTCACAAGAGTTCCCTTCCTGGGGACTCTTATAGATTCTGTAGAAATGAAGATTTACCTGACAGAGGACAGGCTAACAAGACTTCAAAGTGCTTGCCGCACCCTTCATTCCATTCAACACCCGTCAGTGGCTCAATGCATGGAGGTAATCGGCTTAATGGTAGCGGCAATGGACATAGTACCCTTTGCACGCTTACACCTCAGACCACTGCAACTGTGCATGCTAAGTCAGTGGAATGGGGATTACTCAGACTTATCCCCTTCTCTGAATCTGGATCAAGAGACCAGAAATTCTCTTCTATGGTGGCTTTCTCGGCCACATCTGTCCAGGGGGATGCCGTTCAGCAGACCAGACTGGACAATTGTAACAACAGACGCCAGCCTTCTAGGTTGGGGTGCCGTCTGGAATTCTCTGAAGGCTCAGGGACAATGGAGTCAGGAGGAGAGTCTCCTGCCAATAAACATTCTGGAATTGAGAGCAGTTCTCAATGCCCTCCTGGCTTGGCCCCAGTTGACAACTCGGGGGTTCATCAGGTTTCAGTCGGACAACATCACGACTGTAGCTTACATCAACCATCAGGGAGGGACAAGAAGCTCCCTAGCTATGATGGAAGTATCAAAGATAATTCGCTGGGCAGAGTCTCACTCTTGCCACCTGTCAGCAATCCACATCCCGGGAGTGGAGAACTGGGAGGCGGATTTCTTAAGTCGTCAGACTTTTCATCCGGGGGAGTGGGAACTTCATCCGGAGGTCTTTGCCCAAATACTTCGACGTTGGGGCAAACCAGAGATAGATCTCATGGCGTCTCGACAGAACGCCAAGCTTCCGCGTTACGGGTCCAGATCCAGGGATCCAGGAGCAGTCCTGATAGATGCTCTGACAGCACCTTGGGACTTCAGGATGGCTTACGTGTTTCCACCCTTCCCGTTGCTTCCTCGATTGATTGCCAGAATCAAACAAGAGAGAGCATCAGTGATTCTAATAGCACCTGCGTGGCCACGCAGGACTTGGTATGCAGACCTGGTGGACATGTCATCCTGTCCACCTTGGTCTCTACCTCTGAAACAGGACCTTCTGATACAGGGTCCCTTCAAACATCAAAATCTAACTTCTCTGAAGCTGACTGCTTGGAAATTGAACGCTTGATTTTATCAAGACGTGGGTTTTCTGAGTCAGTTATTGATACCTTAATACAGGCTAGGAAACCTGTTACCAGAAAGATTTACCATAAGATATGGCGTAAATACCTATATTGGTGTGAATCCAAAGGTTACTCTTGGAGTAAGGTTAGGATTCCTAGGATATTGTCTTTTCTACAAGAAGGTTTAGAAAAGGGTTTATCTGCTAGTTCATTAAAGGGACAGATCTCAGCTCTGTCCATTCTGTTACACAAACGTCTGTCAGAAGTTCCTGACGTCCAGGCTTTTTGTCAGGCTTTGGCCAGGATTAAGCCTGTGTTTAAAACTGTTGCTCCACCATGGAGTTTAAACCTTGTTCTTAATGTTTTACAGGGCGTTCCGTTTGAACCCCTTCATTCCATTGATATAAAGTTGTTATCTTGGAAAGTTCTATTTTTAATGGCTATTTCCTCGGCTCGAAGAGTCTCTGAATTATCAGCCTTACATTGTGATTCTCCTTATTTGATTTTTCATTCGGATAAGGTAGTCCTGCGTACTAAACCTGGGTTCTTACCTAAGGTAGTAGTAGTACTAACAGGAATATCAATCAAGAGATTGTTGTTCCTTCTTTATGCCCAAATCCTTCTTCAAAGAAGGAACGTCTACTGCACAACCTAGATGTAGTCCGTGCTCTAAAATTTTACTTACAGGCAACTAAGGAATTTCGACAAACGTCTTCTCTGTTTGTCATTTACTCTGGGCAGAGGAGAGGTCAAAAAGCTTCCGCTACCTCTCTTTCTTTTTGGCTTCGTAGCATAATTCGTTTAGCTTATGAGACTGCTGGACAGCAGCCTCCTGAAAGAATTACAGCTCATTCTACTACAGCTGTGGCTTCCACTTGGGCCTTCAAGAATGAGGCCTCTGTTGAACAGATTTGCAAGGCTGCAACTTGGTCTTCGCTTCATACTTTTTCCAAATTTTACAAATTTGACACTTTTGCTTCATCGGAGGCTATTTTTGGGAGAAAGGTTCTTCAGGCAGTGGTTCCTTCTGTATAAAGAGCCTGCCTATCCCTCCCGTCATCCGTGTACTTTTGCTTTGGTATTGGTATCCCAGAAGTAATGATGACCCGTGGACTGATCACACTTAACAGAAGAAAACATAATTTATGCTTAATTTATACTCCAGTCACCACTTCACCCTTGGCTTTTCCTTTCTCGTTGGTCCTTGGTCGAATGACTGGGAGTGACGTAGAGGGGAGGAGCTATATGCAGCTCTGCTGGGTGAATCCTCTTGCACTTCCTGTTGGGGAGGAGTAATATCCCAGAAGTAATGATGACCCGTGGACTGATCACACTACAGAAGAAAGGAATTTATCAGGTAAGCATAAATTATGTTTTACACTGATGTCTTTCCAGTCCCTAAGAGGTTTTCGGAAATTATTACTAAGGAATGGGATAGACCAGGTGTTCCGTTCTCTCCCCCTCCTGCATTTAAAAAGATGTTTCCCATAGATGTCGCTATATGGGACTAGTGGCAGACAGTCCCTAAGGTGGAGGGTGCGGTTTCTACCCTAGCTAAGCGTACAACTATCCCCGTCGAGGACAGTTGTGCTTTCTTAGATCCTATGGATAAAAAATTGAAGGGTCTCCTTAAGAAAATTTTTATCCATCAAGGTTTTATTCTCCAGCTTCTTGCATGCATTGCCCCAGTTACTGTTGCAGCGGATTTTTGGTACGAGTCTCTTGAGGAGGCTCTACAGGTGGAGACCCCGTTAGATGATATTTTAGACAGGATTAAAGCTCTCAAGTTAGCTAATTCCTTTATTTCTGATGCCGTTTTTCATCTAACCAAACTAACGGCTAAGAATTCAGGTTTTGCCATTCTGGCGCGCAGGGGCTATGGCTTAAGTCCTGGTCCGCAGACGTTACTTCAAAGTCTAAGCTTCTTAACATCCCCTTCAAAGGACAGACCCTTTTCGGGCTGGGCCTGAAGGAGATAATTTCTGATATTACTGGAGGAAAAGGTCACGCCCTTCCTCAGGATAGTTCCAATAAATTAAGGACTAAACAGAATAATTTTCGTTCATTTCGAAACTTCAAAAGTGGCGCAGCTTCAGCTTCCTCTAATGCAAAACAAGAGGGAAATTTCGCCCAGTCCAAACCAGTCTGGAGACCGAACCAGGCTTGGAACAAGGGGAAGCAGGCCAAAAAACCTGCTGCCGCCTCTAAGACAGCATGAAGGAGTAGCCCCCGATCCGGGACCGGATCTAGTAGGGGGCAGACTTTCTCTCTTCGCTCAGGCTTGGGTAAGAGACGTCCAGGATCCCTGGGCATTAGAGATTGTTTCCCAGGGATATCTTCTGGACTTCAAAGCTTCATCTCCAAAGGGGAGATTTCATCTCTTACAATTATCTGTAAACCAGATAAAGAGAGAGGCATTCTTACGTTGTGTTCAAGACCTACTGGTTATGGGAGTGATCCACCCAGTTCCAAGGGAGGAACAGGGGCAGGGCTTCTATTCAAATCTGTTTATAGTTCCCAAAAAAGAGGGAACTTTCAGACCAATCTTGGATCTCAAGATCCTAAACAAATTTCTCAGGGTCCCATCCTTCAAGATGGAGACTATCCGAACCATCCTCCCTATGATCCAGGAGGGTCAATATATGACTACCGTGGACTTAAAGGATGCTTATCTCCACATTCCGATTCACAGAGATCATAATCAGTTCCTCAGGTTCGCCTTCTTAGACAGGCATTACCAGTTTGTGGCTCTTCCCTTCGGGTTAGACACGGCACCAAGAATCTTTACGAAGTTCTAGGGTCCCTACTGGCTGTTCTAGGGTCCCTACTGGTGGTTCTAGGGCCACGGGGCATAGCGGTGGCTCCTTACCTAGACGACATTCTTATACAGGCGTCGACTTTTCAAATCGCCAAGTCCCATACGGACATTGTTCTGGCCTTCTGAGGTCTCACGGGTGGAAGGTGAACGAAGAAAAGAGTTCTCTCTCCCCTCTCACAAGAGTTTCCTTCATAGGAACACTGATATATTCAGTAAAAATGAAAAAAATTCTGACAGAGGTCAGGTTACCAAAGCTTCTAACTTCCTGCTGTGCTCTTCATTCTACTTCTCGGCCATCAGTGGCTCAGTGTATGGAAGTAATCGGCCTAATGGTAACGGCAATGGACATAGTTCCGTTTACCCGCCTACATCTCAGACCCCTGAACTTTGCATGCTCAATCAGTGGAATGGGGACTACACAGATTTGTCCCCTCTGCTAAATCTGGATCAAGAGACCAGGGATTCTCTTCTCTGTTGGTTATCTTGGGTCCATCTGTCCAGGGGAATGAGTTTCCGCAGGCCAGAGTGGACTATAGTGACGACAGATGCCAGCCTTCTGGGCTGGGGCGCAGTCTGGAACTCCCTGAAGGCTCAGGGTTCGTGGACTCAGGAGGAAGCCCTCCTTCCGATAAACATTCTGGAACTGAGAGCGATATTCAATGCTCTTCAGGCTTGGCCTCAACTAGCTGCGGTCAGGTTCATCAGATTTCAGTCGGACAATATCACGACTGTAGCCTATATCAACCATCAGGGGGGAACAAGAAGCCCCCTGGCAATGTTGGAGGTTTCAAAGATAATTCTATGGGCAGAGGTTCACTCTTACCATCTCTCAGCTATCCATATCCCAGGAGTAGAGAACTGGGAGGTGGATTTTCTAAGTCGGCAGACTTTTCATCCTGGGGAGTGGGAGCTGCATCCAGAGGTATTTGCCCAGCTGATTCAACTATGGGGCAAACCAGAACTGGATCTGATGGCGTCTCGTCAGAACGCCAAGCTTCCTTGTTACGGGTCCAGGTCAAGGGATCCCCAGGCAGCGCTGATAGATGCTCTAGCAGTGCCCTGGTCCTTCACCCTGGCTTATGTGTTCCCACCATTTCCTCTCCTCCCTCGTCTGATTGCCAAGATCAAGCAGGAGAGAGCTTCAGTGATTTTGATAGCACCTGCGTGGCCACGCAGGACTTGGTATGCAGATCTGGTGGACATGTCATCCCTTCCACCATGGACTCTGCCGCTGAGGCAGGACCTTCTACTCCAAGGTCCATTCAAACATCCAAATCTAATTTCTCTGCGGCTGACTGCTTGGAGATTGAACGCTTGATTTTATCAAAACGTGGTTTCTCCTGCCAAGATCAAGCAGGAGAGAGCTTCAGTGATTTTGATAGCACCTGCGTGGCCACGCAGGACTTGGTATGCAGATCTGGTGGACATGTCATCCCTTCCACCATGGACTCTGCCGCTGAGGCAGGACCTTCTACTCCAAGGTCCATTCAAACATCCAAATCTAATTTCTCTGCGGCTGACTGCTTGGAGATTGAACGCTTGATTTTATCAAAACGTGGTTTCTCCGAGTCGGTCATTGATACCTTAATTCGGGCTCGAAAGCCTGTCACCAGGAAAATCTATCATAAGATATGGTGTAAATATCTTCATTGGTGTGAATCCAATGGTTACTCATGGAGTAAAGTCAGGATTCCTAGGATATTATCCTTTCTCCAAGAAGGATTGGAGAAGGAATTGTCAGCTAGTTCCTTAAAGGGACAGATTTCTGCTCTGTCTATTCTTCTGCACAAGCGTCTGGCAGATGTTCCAGACGTTCAGGCGTTTTTGTCAGGCTTTAGTTAGAATCAAGCCTGTGTTTAAACCTGTTGCTCCGCCATGGAGTTTAAATTTAGTTCTTAAAGTTCTTCAAGGGGTTCCGTTTGAACCTCTGCATTCCATAGATATCAAGCTTTTATCTTGGAAAGTTCTGTTTTTGGTAGCTATCTCTTTGGCTCGAAGAGTTTCAGAGTTATCTGCCTTACAGTGTGATTCCCCTTATCTGATCTTCCATGCAGATAAGGTAGTTTTGCGTACCAAACCTGGGTTTCTTCCTAAGGTGGTATCTAATAAGAATATCAATCAGGAGATTGTTGTTCCGTCACTGTGTCCTAATCCTTCTTCAAAGAAGGAACGTCTATTACACAATCATGACGTGGTTCGTGCTTTAAAGTTTTATTTACAAGCTACTAAGGATTTTCGTCAAACATCTGCATTGTTTGTTGTCTACTCTGGACAGAGGAGAGGCCAAAAGGCTTCAGCATCTTCTCTTTCTTTTTGGCTGAGAAGCATAATCCGTTTAGCTTATGAGACTGCTGGCCAGCAGCCTCCTGAAAGAATTACAGCTCATTCCACTAGAGCGGTAGCTTCCACATGGGCTTTTAAAAATGAGGCCTCTGTTGAACAGATTTGTAAGGCGGCGACTTGGTCTTCGCTTCATACTTTTTCTAAATTCTACAAATTTGATACTTTTGATTCCTCTGAGGCTATTTTTGGGAGAAAGGTCTTGCAGGCAGTGGTGCCTTCCGTTTAAGTTCCTGCCTTGTCCCTCCCTTCATCCGTGTACTTTAGCTTTGGTATTGGTATCCCACAAGTAATGGATGAACCCGTGGACTGGATACACCTTACAAGAGAAAACAAAATTTATGCTTACCTGATAAATTTCTTTCTCTTGTGGTGTATCCAGTCCACGGCCCGCCCTGTCACTTTAAGGCAGGTGTTTTTTATTTTTAAACTACAGTCACCACTGCACCCTATAGTTTCTCATTTTTTCTTTGTTTTCTTCGGTCGAATGACTGGGGGTGGCAGTTAGGGGAGGAGCTATATAGACAGCTCTGCTGTGGGTGTTCTCTTGCAACTTCCTGTTGGGAAGGAGAATATCCCACAAGTAATGGATGAACCCGTGGACTGGATACACCACAAGAGAGAAATTTATCAGGTAAGCATAAATTTTGTTTTTGTTATTTTATATAAGGTCATTGCATATATATTGAATTACTCTTCTAATTATAATTAATCTTTAAAAATATAACACATATACATTTATTTCTCAGATGCTTGTAAAGTAAACAAAAATATGAATTTAGTTGGTTGTTCTATATGTAGGTGCAGTGATTGCCATACTTGCCACCTGGTTCTTACATATATATATATATATATATATATATATATATATATATATATATATATATACTGTATATACACATACACACACACTCTCCACTTTATTAGGTACACTTGTTCAATTGCTTGGTGACACAAATTGCTAATCAGCCAATCAAATGGCGGCATTTAGGCATCTAGATGTGGTAAAGACGACTTGCTGAAGTTCAAACCGAGCATCAGAATGGGGAGGAAAGGGGATTTAACGGGTCAGTCTAGTCCAAAATAAACTTTCATGATTCAGATAGGGCATGTAATTTAAAACAATTTTCCAATTTACTTTTATCACCAATTTTGCTTTGTTCTCTTGGTATTCTTAGTTGAAAGCTAAACCTAGGAGGTTCATATGCTAATTTCTAAGCCCTTGAAGGCCACCTCTTCTCTCAGGGCATTTTGACAGCTTTTGACCACTAGAGGGTATTAGTTCATGTGAGTCATATAGATAACATTGTGCTCATGCACGTGGAGTTCCTGTCAGGGTGTCGGGAATCAGACTGAGACGAGAAGTGCAAAAATAATCACACCTTTATTAATAGCAAAAAATAATAAAAGTCCACAAGTCAAATAACAAGCCAGGAGTCAAAACCAGAGCTGGTAGTCAGACGAGCCGAGACAGGAGCCAAAGCGAATAGTCAGACGAGCAGGAATCAGGAAAAAGGAAAACAGCAGAGTCAGGAACTAGCCAGGGATCAGGAACCAGGAAGGACGTCAGGCAGCCAGGTAAAACACAGGACCTCTCACAAACAGGTCTGAGACAACGCAAAGGCAAAGCATACTGAACAGAGGCCCTTTAAATAATAAGTGATGATATCACAATTCTGAGACTGCATCCTGTCTCACATGGATGATGCACAACAGTCTGGCCATAAAAGGAAGTGCAGACAATGAGCAGCATCCCCCACAATACAACAAGTCAGGAAGAGAGGTGAGTAAAATGGCTGCCAGCAGCACATGGCAAACACAACAGGGAAAAATCCATGACAGTTCCTAGGAGCCAGCACTGATTGGCTACAATGCAAGTCTGTCAAAAGAACTGAAATAAGGGGGCAGTTTGCAGAGGCTTAGATACAAGATAATCACAGAGGTATAAAGTGTATTTATATAACTGTGTTGGTTATGCAAAACTAGGGAATAGGTAATAAAGGGATTATCTATTTTTTAAAACAATAAAAATTCTGGTGTAGACTGTCCTTTTAAGTGACTTTGAATGTGGTTGTTGTTGGTGCCAGACGGACTGGTCTGAGTATTTCAAAAACTGCTGATCTACTGGGATTTTCACGCACAACATCTCTAGGGTTTACAGAGAATGGTCAGAAAAAGAGAAAATATACAGTGATCGGCAGTTGTGTGGACAAAAATGCCTTGTTGTCAGAGGAGAATGGGCAGACTGGTTCGAGATGATAGAAAGGCAACAGTAACTCAAATAACCACTCAATCCAACCAAGGTATACAGAATACCATCTCTGAATGCAGAACACGTCGAACCTTGAAGCAGATGGGCTACAGCAGCAGAAGAACACACCGGGTGTCACTTCTGTCAGCTAAGACAGGTTCACCAAAATTGGACAATAGAAGATTGTAAAAACATTGCCTGGTCTGATGAGTCTCGATTTCAGCTGCGACATTCAGATGGTAGGGTCAGAATTTGGCGTAAACAACATAAAAGCATGGATTCATCCTGCCTTGTATCAAGGGTTCAGGCAGGTGGTGGTGGTGTAATGGTGTAGGGGATATTTTCTTGGCACACTTTGGGCCCCTTAGTACCAATTGAGCATTGTTTTAAATGCCACGGCCTACCTGAGTATTGTTGCTTACCATGTCAATCCCTTGATGGCTACCTCCAGCAGGATAATGCACCATGTCACAAAGCTCAAATCATCTCAAACTGGTTTCTTGAACTTGACAATGAGTTCACTGTACTCCAATGGCCCTCCACAGTCACCAGATCTCAATCCAATAGAGCACCTTTGGGATGTGGTGGAACGGGAGATTTGCATCATAAATGTGCAGCCGACAAATCTGCCGCAACTGCGTGATGCTATCCTGTCAATATGTCTGAGGAATGTTTCCAACACCTTGTTGAATCTATACCATGTATAATTAAGGCAGTTTTGAAGGCAAAAGGGGGTCCAACCCGGTACATTACTAGCAAGGTGTACCTAATAAAGTGACTGGTATGTGTGTGTATGTATATATATATATATATATATATATATATATACACTGTATATAATGGGGGGAATCGTGACAATAAAATAAATAGGGGTGCAGAATAAATAAAAATTAAAAAAAACGCAATACATTTGAATGTATCATGGTATTTAAACTGATTAGCATTTTTGGTATATACACTCCCATACAGAACAGATAGGGGCATATTTAAGAAAGTGCGAGCGGACATGATCCGATATTGTGGATCATGTCCGCTGCACATCGATTAATGCCAACAGCATACGCTGTCTGCATTTATCATTGCACCAGCATTTCTTGTGAACTGCTGGCGCAATGCCGCCCCCTGCAGATTTGCGGCCAATCGCCCGCTTGCAGTGGGTGTCAATCAACCAGACCGTATTTGATCAGGTTGATTTCCAGCGATGTCTGTCCACCGCCTCAGAGCAGCGGTCTTTAGAACCTAGTGGCTCGCCAGAAACACGGGGCATCAAGCTCCATACGGAGCTTGATAAATATGCCCCATAGACTGACAATACATCATGTATTCCATGAGTTATCTTCTCTGTAAATTTCACTACCAATTTAAAGGGACAGTGAACTCCAAAATGTTTGTTTAAAAAGATAGATAATCCCTTTATTGCCCATTCCCCAGTTTTGCACAGCCAACATGGTTATTAGTATACTTTAAACCTCTGTGATTACCTTGTATCTAAGTCTTTGCCAAAAGCCCCTTAACACATGGCTATTTTTTTTTCCCAAAATATTTTTATTGAGAGGTAGTACAATTAATATTACAAGTATTTTCAAAATGTTACGGAGTAAAACTACGTTTGACACAGTAAAATACATGTAGTAACATCAAGCAAAGTAAATCAAAATCATAATCAAAATTATAATCAAAACACTATCACAATCAGCTCCACATTGCTTTAAAGGGGACAGTCTACAACAGAATTTGTTAAAAAAAACAATAGATTATCCCTTTATTACCCATTCCCCAGTTTTGCACAACCAACACTATTTTATTAATATACTTTTTACCTCTGTGATTACCTTGTATCTAAGCATCTTCTGACAGCCCCCTGATCGCATGACCTTTTATTTATTATCTGTTGACTTGCATTTTAGCCAATCAGTGCAGTGTCTGCCTCAAGCCACGGATGTGATCACAATGCTATCTATATGGCTCACATGAACTAGCACTCCTCTGTTGTGAAAAGCAAATAAAAAAGCATGTGATAAGAGGCGGCCTTCAAGGGCTTAGAAATTATCATATGAGCATACCTAGGTTTAGCTTTCAACTAAGAATACCAAGATAACAAAGCACATTTGATGACAAAAGTAAATGGGAAAGTTGTTTAAAATAACATGCCCTATCCTCAACCTCCCTAACACGCCCTGTCTTAACTAGACTGTCCCTTTAAGGATGCAATATAGTGAAAATGTTACTGTTCGGTAAGGTTATGGTAAGTTGAGGGTGTGTCAGGGAGGTTGAGGAGGGAATCTGAGTTAAGTCATTCCTATGTTTAGGTGGTCAGTTATGAGGCCTGATAGAGACTATGTATTCTTCCCAAATAAAAGAAATGGATAATCATCTAATCTTTTGGTAATGACATAGTGGTACCTTTCTAGTAATAATATGGATGATGCCAGGTCCCTCCACATTATAAGAGTGACTGAAATTGTTTGTTTCCAATGTTCTGGGATCAATCTTTTTGCACTATTAACCCCTTAATGACCGAGGACGTGCAGGGTACGTCCTCAGAAAAAAGGCAGTTAATGCCTGACAACGTACCCTGCACGTCCTCGGTGTGGAAAGCAGCTGGAAGCGATCCTGCTCGCTTCCAGCTGCTTTCCGGTTATTGCAGTGATGCCTCGATATGGAGGCATCCTGCAATAACCTTAGATGGCCATCCGATGCAGAGAGAGCCACTTTCTGCCAGTACTTAAGATGGCGGGGACAATAGTGGGGTGGGGGAGGGAAGGGAGCTGTTTGGGAGGGATCAGGGGGTGGGATGTGTCAGGTGGGAGGCTGAACTCTACACTAAAGCTAAAATTAACCCTGCAAGCTCCCTACACACTACCTAATTAACCCCTTCACTGCTAGCCATAATACACGTGTGATGCGCAGCAGCATTTAGCGACTTTCTAAATACCAAAAAGCAACGCCAAAGTCATATATGTCTGCTATTTCTGAACAAAGGGCCTCCCAGAGAAGCATTTACAACCATTTGTGCCATAATTGCACAAGCTGTTTGTAAATAATTTCAGTGAGAAACCTAAAATTGTGAAAAAATTAACGTTTTTTTTAATTTGATCGCATTTGGCGGTGAAATGGTGGCATGAAATATACCAAAATGGGCCTATATCAATACTTGGGGTTGTCTACTACACTACACTAAAGCTAAAATTAACCCTAGAAGCTCCCTACATGCTCCCTAATTAACCCCTTCACTGCTGGGCATAATACGCGTATTTTGCGCAGGGGCATTTAGCAGCCTTCTAATTACCAAAAAGCAAAGCCAAAGCCATATATGTCTGCTATTTCTGAACAAAGGGGATACCAGAGAAGCATTTACAACCATTTATGCTATAATTGCATAAGTTGTTTGTAAATAATTTCAGTGAGAAACCTAAAGTTTGTGAAAATATTTGTGAAAAAGTGAAAAAAAATTTTATTTGATCGCATTTGGCGGTGAAATGGTGGCATGAAATATACCAAAATGGGCCTAGATCAATACTTTGGGATGTCTTCTAAAAAAAAATATATACATGTCAATGGATATTCAGGGATTCCTGAAAGATATTAGTGTTCCAATGTAACTAGCACTAATTTTGAAAAAAAGTGGTTTGGAAATAGCAAAGTGCTACTTGTATTTATGGCCCTATAACTTGCAAAAAAAGCAAAGAACATGTAAACATTGGGTATTTCTAAACTCAGGACAAAATTTAGAAACTATTTAGCATGGGTGTTTTTTGGTGGTTGTAGATGTGTAACAGATTTTGGGGGTCAAAGTTAGAAAAAAATGTGTTTTTTTTCCATTTTTTCCTCATATTTTATAATGTTTTTTATAGTAAATTATAAGATATGATGAAAATTATGGTATCTTTTGAAAGTCAATTTAATGGCGAGAAAAACGGTATATAATATGTGTGGGTACAGTAAATGAGTAAGAGGAAAATTACAGCTAAACACAAACACCGCAAAAATGTAAAAATAGCCTTGGTCCCAAACGGACAGAAAATGGAAAAGTACTGCGGTCATTAAGGGGTTAATAATTATAAATAATAATTGGAGGTGTAATTTACATTGAACTTTTGGAAATTTGTTAAACAAAATTGAAGTTAGATCTCTAGGTAGTGTAATCCCTATAACTTTCCTTATTTCTTCGATTATATGAGTCCAGAAAGGAGATATACAAGACAATCCCACCAAATATGTAAGAAAGTGCCTGGATTCCCACAAGCTCTCCAGCAGTCCGGGGATGAATTTCTAAAAATAGTGGCTACTCTGTAAGGGGTAAGGTACCATCTACACAACAGTTTGACATTCATCTCCATAACTTGCATGGAGGACGCAGATTTAGTCATGTTTTGGAATATAAGGCCAGTCTTTCTGTAGGAGAGGTGTCTAATTCAGCTTCTCATTTACTTGTGTAAGAGGGTTGGGTTCTGGAATGATGTGTTAGTAGTTTGTATGATAGTGATAAAGATACCCTCGTAGGTGAACTCGAGTGATAGAGTTTCAAAGTCTGTAAGGGGTCTCTGTATATATATATTTTTTGTCGACATGGGTACTGACAAAGTGCTTTAATTGTTGATACCTGAACCAATGGTTGAATACCCCTGCATGAACGTTCTAGAGGTCCGTTTTAGACTTTCTTTTTAATAATCTTTTATTGAGGTTTTTATGAGACACATCACAATATACGTATGCACATACAACAATAATCAGAAGCTGGGTTATTTTTCTAGGCAATGTCAGAGAATGTACAATTAACAATGTTTTAGTTGTAGAAGAGTATGTCAGCTAAAGCTGTAGTTAGGTAAACAGTATACTTTAGATATTAGCAACTCTCAGCATTTCAGTTGTACATACATCAATATGAGCAACACCCTCAGCTTAAAGGGACAGTAAACCTCAAAAATAATGTTATATAATTCTGCACATAGTGCAGAATTATATAACATTATTTTTGAGGTTTACTGACACTTTAAGTTGAACATAGACAACGCATATAGGGGCATATGTATCAAGCTCAGAATGGAGCTTGATGCCCCATATTTCTGGCGAGCCTGCAGGTTCGCCAGAAACAGCAGTTATGAAGCAGCGGTCACAAAGACCACTGCTCCATAACCTGTCCGCCTGCTCTGAGCAGGCGGACAGACATCGCCAGAAATCAACCCGATCGAGTGCAATCTGGTTGATTGACACCCTCTGCTGGTGGCCTATTGGGCACGATTCTGCAGGGGGCGGTGTTGCACCAGCAGCTCTTGTGAGCTGCTGGTGCAATGCTGAATACGGCGAGCGTATTGCTCTCCGTATTCAGCGAGGTCTGGCGGATCTGATCCGCACTGTCAGATCAGGTCCAACAGACCTTGATAACTAGAGGCCATAGCCTCTAATTGAACCAGAAATCCACACTAAAAACAAATATACAATATGTTCCTCCTGTGATTAGAGGGTCTCTCTTGGACCTTGCCAGACTATTGATATGGGAAAGAGGATTAATAACAATTACATTGGCCACTCTCGGGCCTTAGCATGCATATATATATATATATATATATATATATATATATAACTATACTATAGCAATGCTATAGGTATATGCTTGAGTATTAACTATGATGGGGCCATTATTGGTCCCTTTGATATAAAGGTAATAATAAAACAGAGTTAAGTATTCATCAGGTAAGCACCGCTCCTACTAGTGTAGTACTTAAGTAAGGGAAGCACTAAATATATATAGCGTAAGCTACTATATATATATAGGTATGATGCAACCTTATTTTTGAATATGAGAGCTCTCACTGATCAAAGGGTCACTCCATGGCCCAAATAGTCATATATAGTGTAAGGGGAGCTAGCAAGTTTTAGTAAATAAGATAGTGGAAAAGTTGCCAGAGTCACTTTTGGACCCAGATAGTATATTGCTTAAGTAGCATGTAAATAAATGGGTTAAAATCTAAATAAGCCACACAAAGCCACATGCGGTATAATGTATAAATATATATATTTTTTATGCATATAAATTGGATGTTTCAAATTCACCCGGGAAAAGAAGGTGGAGTCTTATGGATCAAAAGGGGCGTCGATTCACAGTGACGCCATCAGACTAAGCCGGAAGAAGCCCCGTGCCTGTAGGGGTGAAACGTGCGTAGAAAGGCAGCTACACTTTATCGCAGCAGACAAACACCAGATAACCTGCAAACATCGCATCCAGGTGACATTATAAAGGATCCGTATACATAGCAATTGTTACCCACATGGAACTGGTACACACAAGGATTGCCTAATAGCAACAGGAGGGTAAGGTGAGTCACAGACTGAGCCCCAGTCACGGACAAACTGTTCGTTATCGTCAGTTCATGATACCTGGTGAGAGCAAAAAGTGTTGACAACCTACCTTGCCTATACCTAAGCTTCCAACTAACACCAGAACATGCATTTAATCTGGGGGAGACTGCTTTAACTGTTACCTTGTTTGCTTACTAATGGGGTTCTAAGCTACATTAAAGGGACACTGTACCCAAATTTTTTCTTTCGTAATTCAGATTGAGCATGACATTTTAAGCAACTTTCTAATTTATTCCTTTTATCAAATTTTCTTCATTCTCTTGGTATCTTTATTTGAAATGCAAAAATGTAAGTTTAGATGCCGGCCCATTTTTGGTAAACAACCTGGGTTGTCCTTGCTGATTGCTGGATAAATTCATTCCCCAATAAAAAAGTGCTGTCCAGAGTACTAAACCCAAAACAAGCTTAGATGTCTTCTTTTTCAAATAAAGATAGCAAGAGAACAAAGAAAAATTGATAATAGGAGTAAATTAGAAAGTTGCTTAAAATTGCATGTTCTTTCTGAACTACAAAAGAAAATATTTGGGTACAGTGTCCCTTTAAGGACTTCCCTTAACACCTGTGGATGTAAAGTATAATACTACTATTGGGACATTACTGTGGGTACATATAACCCGATACCGGTGAACGGGTGCAATTACTTATAGGGAAAAAGGGTGTGTGTACAAGCGCTAAGGTAATCCCCAAGCTGTATCCAAACAGAGATCCTAACCAACCTCCAAAAAATATGCACAAGTAGTAAGAAGTGAATAAAGCGCCAACAAGAGGCCAAGGGATAAATATACTCACAGAGAGATAAAAGAAGATTATTTAATGAACCATGTTAAAAAGCATCAGTAATAAAAGACTATATATAAAAAATGTAAAAAGCACATATAAATAAAATTACAAATACAGGAATATCTTACAGAAGCAGCTCAAAGGGCCAAAGCTGATAATTACAATAAAAACAGAGGTAATAACAGGTGATCAGTGTGAGTGGTACACCAGAATAAGAGTGTATACTAATAAAACAGAATTAGCCTAAGTACAACTGTAGCAAGTGCATCAAGCAAAAAACTAATAAACAATAATACAAACAATAGTGTTCAAAATTAGTGTTACAAAAATAGTGTTCCAAAAAATAGAAAAATGCACTGCAGTGCAAAAAAAAGGGGGGTAGCAAAATAATTGTATAGATACAATCAAATAGTGAGTGAGTGCAAATGGATATAAAAATGCTAGCTACTTAATCCAGTGAGGTTAAGATACAATTAAATAAAATACACAATATGCAATAACATAAAAAATAAAATACACAATATGCAATAACATAAAAAATAAAATATAAAATATAATCCAAAAAAGTATTCAAAAAGTTGATCAACAAATGTTAGTGAAGAACAAAAATAAGTCAATCAAAACAAAAAAATGGAAAAAATGGGTGATGAAAAGCAAGGTGAAAGTGAGGAAATTGATTCCTTCCAATGTTAGTTACTTTAACAGATCCAAATTCCTGAGTGTGGTTGCTGAAGTAGCTGATTGGATCCTAGCACCTGTCAGCTGCTCCTATGGTATCCTAAAAAGTGTCCCTGTAAAAAAAGAAATTCACAACATAGTGTATCCAATATGAGAATGAAGTAAAGATTAAAGTAATGCTTACCAATATGTCAACGCGTTTCTGCCCTCAAAAAAGGGCCTTTCTCAAAAGGCCCTTTTTTGAGGGCAGAAACGCGTTGACATATTGGTAAGCATTACTTTAATCTTTACTTCATTCTCATATTGGATACACTATGTTGTGAATTTCTTTTTTTACAGGGACACTTTTTAGGATACCATAGGAGCAGCTGACAGGTGCTAGGATCCAATCAGCTACTTCAGCAACCACACTCAGGAATTTGGATCTGTTAAAGTAACTAACATTGGAAGGAATCAATTTCCTCACTTTCACCTTGCTTTTCATCACCCATTTTTTCCATTTTTTTGTTTTGATTGACTTATTTTTGTTCTTCACTAACATTTGTTGATCAACTTTTTGAATACTTTTTTGGATTATATTTTATATTTTATTTTTTATGTTATTGCATATTGTGTATTTTATTTTTTATGTTATTGCATATTGTGTATTTTATTTAATTATATCTTAACCTCACTGGATTAAGTAGCTAGCATTTTTATATCCATTTGCACTCACTCACTATTTGATTGTATCTATACAATTATTTTGCTACCCCCCTTTTTTTGCACTGCAGTGCATTTTTCTATTTTTTGGAACACTATTTTTGTAACACTAATTTTGAACACTATTGTTTGTATTATTGTTTATTAGTTTTTTGCTTGATGCACTTGCTACAGTTGTACTTAGGCTAATTCTGTTTTATTAGTATACACTCTTATTCTGGTGTACCACTCACACTGATCACCTGTTATTACCTCTGTTTTTATTGTAATTATCAGCTTTGGCCCTTTGAGCCGCTTCTGTAAGATATTCCTGTATTTGTAATTTTATTTATATGTGCTTTTTACATTTTTTATATATAGTCTTTTATTACTGATGCTTTTTAACATGGTTCATTAAATAATCTTCTTTTATCTCTCTGTGAGTATATTTATCCCTTGGCCTCTTGTTGGCGCTTTATTCACTTCTTACTACTTGTGCAATTACTTATAGGGAACTCCCTATTTTTTCCTTTAATGGGTACCCTTTATTATCTGCTGTGATTTAAGTTTTTGATACCGCTGAGGTGGCTTATTATTTTTTGAATGGTTTGCATTTTGCAAATACTTTTATATTTAAATGGTGTGTTATAATGCAATCTTTAATGGTGTTTTCACTAATTTTTCTTTATATGACCCTCAATAGTTTGTGCCAGGTAAGGGTATACTTTTAAACCATCAGTGGAGGGTATATATTTATTATTGACTCCCCCTGTTGGTTTATTTCCTCTTTGTGTGTTAAATATTTTGGTTATACCTCTGTTGCACTGCACACTTGCCTTGGTCCTGATAATAGCAAGTGTTCATTAACTGGGTCTGATTAATTCTGGTGCCGATCATCCATGTAAACCATTTGTATCTAGATTCTAATGAGGAATCTTTCCATTTGTTTGAAGTGAGCACAGAAGTGATTTGGTGCAAACCCATTGAATGAATGTTTAGAGCATACATACATAGATATATTTTAGCACTTTGAGTCCCACCCGCTCTATACGTAGCTCAAAAGCGCGTTCTCGCTTACATAACAATTTGCGCATGCGCACACTTCGCCGTGTATTCACTTTGCGCATGCGTGACTTTAATCTTTAGCGACTGAAAGAGCAGGCGTCAATCCTCGTAGACGAAGCAATCGTTATTGCGCATGCTCTAAACTGGAGCAAGCTTTGCTTGTAAGGGAGAGGAAGTAATGGCAACGCATGCGCAGATCGTCAAATAATGCTGTGACGTAAAATAACGGCCAGCTTTACTATTAGATTATGAAAGAACGTGACCGGATCGATTTTTTTTTTAAAAAAACCTGTTGTTTTAGAAGCGTAGGAAAATCGAGGCAAAAACGGTGATAATTGGGTAAATATAAGAAAATAAAAAAAAATGATGAATTAAACTAACATTAATTTTTATAGTATTTACAGAATAAATAATAGAATCGAGCTAACTTAACTTTCACTTTAACTGAAACATACTAAAAATACAAATAAGCATTAAAAACCTGCTATATAGCCCAACATGTGCACACAGACCTAGAATCCAGATGCACAGAGATGAGCCAGTTTCAGAGACGACAGAGTAATACTGTAGAATGGCAAAGAGACAAATCTCATCACTGACTATGCACATTGGTACATACCATTTAAAGAAAAACTAGTTTTGGCAGTTTTTGGCTCTGAGGCCCATATTTAAAGAGGCTGCGGCGTTCTAGAGACATTCACCACACAGCCCAGTTGTGAGAGAGCAGCTACCACCTGCTAGTCACCTGACCGGGCTGCTTCCTACCCCAGCTCCACCCCCTCTTTTGTCACTGACACGGTTGCCTCCTTATTGTAGGCGTGGCCGTACTCGTTACGTAGTAGGAAAACGTAACAGAACCGACAGGAAGTGAGCCTTGTTACACACACAGAAAAAACAGTTATTAATATTTATACAGCGTGTTTCTCCCTCTTGCAAGTTGCAACAGTATAATGATTTCTTGGCCCCGGGTTGTGTTGTTTGGGGACTCTATTACCCAGGTAAATAATAAGACCTTATAAAGCTGTGTTTCTGCTCAGATGTTAGTGCCAGGAATTAATAACGAGCGAGCGAGAGAGAGGGGGAGTAAGTGTGTGCTGCACAAACTACCAATATCTCTACTACTATGTTATACACCCTTTTTAATAAAAGTCATCTTTAAAACAGGTTCTACAATAATAATAATAATATGTTTTAATGTTAACAATGCTTTAATTAACCTCAGAGCAGCTACATGCAGATACATTTTGCCCCAGGTATACTGAGGGTTTTAAAAGTGTAATTTTTAGAGAAAGATAAAATGCAGTGCTCAAATAACATCTATTTTATAAGAAAGGCTTTGAAGATAGTTATGTAAAAAGAAAGAGAAGCAAACTTCTTTTACCCCATATGTTGTTATACGAAGATGACAGATTATAGCCAATTATAACCAGCATGTGTAATAGCTATGGGGTTATAATACACCCAATCAGAGGCATATTGAGTGCATGCAAAATACATATACAAAGACAGGGCCATATCATGTATATTCTTAAAGCAACAATTCTAACTGAAAGGCATGGAATCACCTGTCATATATTGTAATGTAGGGTGTGGGGGGGGGGGGGGAGTATACAGAACCACAGAATAGATTATCCTTTTCACTACTGAGCCTGAATCTGAATATAAATTATATTTTAAACCTAGGCAAAGTTTATATTTCACAGAGGGGTGACAGCTTATTTTAACATTGCTAGCATGCTCTCCTTGCAAACTAAATCCTCATATTTTGATTTCCAAAACTTGGATAACTGCAAATTTGCTCAGGGAGAATTTAAAGGGACATGAAACCCCAAAAATTTCTTTCATGATTCAGATAGAGAATACAATTTTAAACAACTTTCTATTTCTGTGGTGAGTGGTCTAATAAGGGCTGCTAGACCTCCTAAAATAGGATAAGTAGTGTCCCTCTTTTTTATTTTATAATAACTTTAGTTTTACAATAAAGTACCAATGTGTTGCACTATTATTTATTAATTAAAGGACCATTATAATGGAAAATGATGTGCTCTAATTGGTTAGAGCATGTATTTTCAGTACTAGTGACCCTGCAACTCTTATGTGTTTAAAGTGATGGTAAATTTCAGACCTTTAGAATGTTGCAATAAAAAATACATTAGTAGAGAAGACAAACCACATAAGTTCATCCAAGTGGGCCAGCATGACATTGTAATAGAAACATATACTGTATGCACAGATGTAACACTTTTCACGGATAGATATACTTTTTTTTTAATGGCAAAGATTACATACATGGCATTTGATTAGCTAAGGTTTATCATTACTTTAAGCTCCTAGTGGAAACAGATGGTGACCCAATCAGCTGTGCCCATCACATGACCCAGCTGTGCCATTGCTGCTGCTGATTGGATAGTTCTCTCCTATATTCGCTGGGGTTAAACACAGAGTTATAGCATTTCTAGTGTTAAAATGACACGCTCTAACAAATTATATAATTACATTTTTCCACTATAATGGCTCTTCAACAGAAAAAGGTTAGAATATGTAGTTATGTCTAATTTGTGACGTAAAGGGACATCTTAGCAGGTAGTATGATGGTGCTGTAAAACCTCCAGAATACTGCAGTGGAGTTGCATTTGAAAACAAAAGATCAGTACAGCATGCCTGTGCCAGTGTCTGCGCTAATTGTTCAGTATACTCCATGCATTGTGGACAAATTATCCCCTTTTGGTGATGAAAAAATAAAAGAAACTTAATGCAGTTTTTTTTTATTAATTGAATTGAATTGCAAGTTGGCTTGCATTATATTGTACGCAATACTATGGTATTGGACAGTCCCAACATGCAAAAAAAAATGTTTAAACAAAGCAAAAGTTATATTTATTTAAAGGGACAGGAAACACACAAAAAAGATACAGCACACAACTTTAAACAACTTTCTAGTTTACAGCTATTATCTAATTTGCTTTGTTCTCTTGGTATTTTAAAAAAAAAGAATACCTAGGTAGGAGCTGCAATGCACTACTGGGAGCTAGCTGCTGATTGGTGGTTGTACTTAAATAGCTTTTGTTATTGGTTCACCCAGTGTGTTTAGCTAGTTTCCTGTAGTGCAGTGCTGCTCCTTCAACAAAGAATAGCGAAACAATTAAAGGGACAGTAAACACCAGAATTTTTTATTGTTTAAAAAGGTAGATATTCCCTTTATTACCCATTCCCCAGTTTTGCATAACCAACACAGTTATAATAATATACTTTTTACCTCTGTGATTACCTTGTATCTATGCCTCTGCAAACTGCCCCTTATTTCAGTTCTTTTGACAGACTTGCATTTTTAGCCAATCAGTGCTGACACCTAGGAGCTTCACGTGCCTGAGCTCAATGTTATCTATATGAAACGCATGAACTAACGCCCTCTAGTGGTGAAAAACTGTCAAAATGCTTTCAGATTAGAGGAGGCCTTCAAGGTCTAAGAAATTAGCATATGAACCTCCTAGGTTTAGCTTTCAACTAAGAATACCAAGAGAACAAAGCAAAATTGGTAATAATAGTAAATTGGAAAGTTGTTTAAATTACATGCCCTATTTAAAGGGACAATCTACACCTAAAACAACCTTAATCCATCCGTTAGATAATGTTCAGATTTTGTTTGCTCACCCCTGCAACCATATCGAGACTTGTACACATCCAGAGTTATTCTCCATGAAAAGTTAGATTCTGACTGTTAGAAATGGCCGCTCCGATCCGCCCACACAATACGTCACCCACTCTCTTAGTTTGCACCGTCCAATAAAAAACTGATCACCGATTAAAAAAACTGTATCGCGCATTCATTGCTTCGCGCATGCACAACGTAACTGGGAACCAAGTATCCGGAACCAAAGTTTCGATCTATGTTTTTACCGCTATGAATTCACAGAAGTACCAGTGTTTATTTATTGTAAGTATTCGTACACAGTCTGCAAACTAACAAGATTAGTTTATCGCATTTAATTAAATTTTATTTACCTATTATTTAGCTATGCGGCTTTAGTTTACTTCTGCAGAGGGAAAGAAAAAAAGAGTTACCCATTCTGTGTGTGCAGAGATAATTACCGACTTCCGGTTTTGAGCTGAGGATAATTGTGCATGCGTATTAGGGTCTAATGAGGTCACTGTTTAGTCCGTGCACGAGTGTTATAGGGAAAGATCAGGACTCGAGAAGACAGGAGGAGAAGCTAATGGGAGGAGTTAAACAGCCATGTTTGAATCAAGGAATAAAAACTATTTTTCTGAAAAAGTGGGTAAGCGGATACACGAAAATAGGGGTCCAGGGTATCAATATAATTGTAATCATGAGATCGTAACTATGGGGTAACGTTGTTTTAGGTGTAGACTGTCCTTTTAAATCATGAACGTTTTTTTTTTTACTTGACTGTCCCTTTAAGTAAATTTGCTAATTGAAATAAATTGGAAATTAAAATGTTTGAGTTTCATGTCCCTTTAAATATTGTAAATAACATTTTGAGCATGTCCTTTAGACCAGGGGTCGCCAACCTTTCGGACCTCAGGGACCACTAAACTTACAATTTTTAATCCCGTGGACCACTAACATGAATTTTTTTAAAATAATGTGTGTGTATGTATATGTATATATATATATATATATATATATATATATATATATATATATATATATATATATGTGTGTGTGTGTGTGTGTGTGTATATATATATATATATATATAAGACTTCCAAGTTACCTCCCCAGTTAGGAAAGCTGGATATGGATGTGAGCTAACCATGACTGATGTTACTGGAATTTACTATAATACTGGTGGGATATGGCTGATCTGCTGGATGGCAATTACTGGAATTCAGGTGGAATGGCTTTGTGCACGGGAAAGTTATTAGAATGAAAAATAATATTTAATTAAAAAAAAGAAGATGGAGGGGAGGAAGACAAACAGCGATGTAAGTTCATCTGAAGGAATTAGGAAAACTACTACAAAGAGACAGATAAAGGGAAGAAAATAAATGAAATATATAAAAGAGAGCATTTTTGTTTTTAAGATTTCTTTATATACTTTAATTCCACTATTTCAAGCCAAGACTATACCAACCTCTGCTGGCTTTAGAATGGAAGCATCTTCCTCTGAGCAGTGCGCCGGGCGGGAGGAGTTAAAAATACAATCTAGCTTGGCAAGTTGCGCAGTACTATGCAACATGCATACGGAGATTGCAATTTAACTCCTCCGTCAGTTTTCACTGATGTCCAGCCAGGCACTGTAGGGAGTTGCGGCGCGACGGGGGTGACACCATCAGAGGAGATTAATTCCTGCTTGATGGTGTCAAGGACCACCAAAATCTTCACGGACCACTGGTTGGCGACCGCTGCTTTAGACCATTGGTTTTTAAACCTGTCCTCAGCCCCTCCTCCCCAATAGCCAAGGTTTTTGGGATTACCTTGGATGAGAGCATGTAAAATAACCATGTTTTACTAAGCAACTGATTATTTCACCTGTGGTCCAGTTCAGATATCCTCAAAATGTGGCCTGTTAGAGAGGCCAGAGGACAGGTTTGAAAACCAGTGCTTTAGACAGATAGGAAAAAAATGATTTTTCTTTCTCTAAAAGTGTTTTTATATTTTTAACCTCTTCCCGACGTTCCATGCCGTCCTAACTGCGCTGGGCTTTAGCGCCGTTAGGACGGCATGGAACGTCCTAGCTTTTTGACTGTACTGAAGCCAACAGCGCTTTGTGAATGGGATCACGGTCTAGAGGGCGTGCCTAGCGTCATAGGGACGTCCATCTGTCCTGATCCTATCATTGAAATCTCGCGATCGCATGCATGAACGCGTGATTTCAATTTGTTTACATCAGGCTATAATACCTCGTTTAATGCAGCCTCTCTCAACAATTTTGCTTAGGCTTCTTTGACTGACAGCTCTATCAGCCAATCAGAGCCTCACCATGCCCCCGATTTAAATTAATCATAGCAGGCTCCCGTGCTTGGAACGATGCCTAGAAGTTGAACTGCAGCACACGCGCAACTCCCTACGTTATTTGCGCAAGAGAAACAGTGATGCTGAAAACAGTAATCACTGTTTCTGTTGCGCAAATAGCGTAGGGAGTTGCGTGTGTGCAGTTCAACTTCTAGGCAGCGTTCCAAGCACGGGAGCGTGCTATGATTAATTTACATAGGGCGCATGGTGAGGCTCTGATTGGCTGAAAGAGCTGTCAGTCAAAGAAGCCTAAGCAAAATTGTTGAGAGAGGCTGCATTAAACGAGGTATTATAGCCTGACAAAAACGCTGAGTATTAAAAGTACATTTGACTTTGGAACCAAATAAGGATATCGATATGCTAGTTAGGAGAAGAGCTTTCAGAATATGTGAAGTTCTGGAGGCAAATTTACCATCACTTTAAAACCTAAACCTCTGGCCTCCCACATCACTGCCACTAAATAAACCTATTAACCCCTAAATCGACAGCCCCCCACATCGCCAAAAACTAAATAAAAATAACTATCAATTAAATAAATTAAATGACAAATTAAAAAAACCTAACCCTACTAAAAAAAAATTAAATCTACAATTACCAAAAATAAAAAATACTAAATTACAAAAAAATAAAGAACACTAAAGTACAAAAAATAACAAACACTAAATTACGAAAAATAACAAACGAAATTATCCAAAATAAAAACAATTACACCTAATCGAATAGCCCTATAAAAATAAAAAGCCCCCCAGAATAAAAAAAAAAACCTAGCCTACAATAAACTACCAATAGTCCTAAAGAAATCGTCTCTTTTCCCTGTAAAAAAAATACGACCCCCCAACAGTAAAACCCACCACCCAACCAACCCCCCAAAATAAAAAACCTAACCTGAAAAGGGCATTTGTATGGGCATTGCCCTTAAAAGGGCATTCAGCTCTTTTTCATTGTCCTTAAAAGGGCATTTAGCTCTTTTAAGAAAGCCCAAAACCCTAATCAAAAAAAAGTTTTAAAAAAACCTAACACTAACCCCCGACGATCCACTTACAGTTTTTGAATTCCCGACATCTAGGCGGCGAGGTCTTCATCCATCCAGGCGGCATCTTCTATCTTTATACCGGTGGCGGAGTGGCTCCATCCTGAAGGCATCAGGCGCGGAGCATCCTCTTCATAGGTCGCCGCCGTATACTGAATATTCAATGCAAGGGAGCCTTTTCAAAATGGCGTCCCTTGCATTTCTATTGGCTGATTTGATTTTGAATATTCAAATCAGCCAATAGGATGAGAGCTACTGAAATCCTATTGGCTGTTCAAATCAGCCAATAGGATGAGAGCTACTAAAATTCTATTGGCTATTCAATTCAGCCAATAGAATTTCAGTAGCTCTCATCCTATTGGCTGATTTGAATTTCCAAAATCAAATCAGCCAATAGGAATGCAAGGTGCACCATTTTGAAAAGGCTCCCTTGCATTGAAGATTCAGTATACGGCGGAGACCGTATGAAGAGGATGCTCCGTGCCGGATGTCTTCAGGATGGAGACGCTCCACGCTGCCGGGATGAAGATAAAAGATGCCGCCTGGATGAAGATAGAAGATGCCACCTGGATGGATGAAGACCTCGCCGCCTGGATGTCCGGACTTCAAAAACTGTAAGTGGATTGTCGGGGTTAGTCTTAGGTTTTTTAAAACTTTTTTTGGGTGTTTTTTTCTAGATTAGGGTTTTAGGCTTTCTTAAAATAGCTAAATGCCCTATTAAAGGTCAATAAAAAAGAGCTGAATGCCCTTTTCAGGGCAACGGGTAGTTTAGGGTTTTTTTTAGAGTTAGGTTTTTTTATTTTGGGGGGTTGGTTGGGTGGTGGGTTTTACTGTTAGGGGGGTCTTTGTATTTTTTACAGGGAAAAGAGCTGATTTTTTTCTGCCAATGCCCTACAAAAGGGCTATTGGTAGTTAATTGTAGGCTAGGTTTTTTTTTGGAGGTTTTTTATTTATTTTTATAGGGCTATTTAGATTAGGTGTAATTGTTTTTATTTTGGATAATTTCGTATATTATTTTTCATAATTTAGTGTTTGTTATTTTTTGTACTTTAGTATTTTTTATTTTTGGTAATTGTAGATTTAATTTTTTTTAGTAGGGTTAGGTTTTTTAAATTTGTAATTTAATTTATTTAATTGCTAGTTATTTTAATTAGTTTAATATATAGTTTAAACTTAGGTTTTTTTAATTTCACAGGTAAGTTTTTATTTATTTTAAGATTGGGATCTTTTAATTTAAAGTTAGGGGGTTGTTAGGTTTAGGGGTTAAAAGTTTAATTTAGTTTTTGGCGATGTGGGGGGCTGTCGGTTTAGGGGTTAATAGGTTTATTTAGTGGCAGTGATGTGGGAGGCCAGAGGTTATGGGGTTAATAACTTTATTTTGTGGCGGCGATGTCGGGGAGCGGCAGAATAGGGGTTAATATCTTTATTATAGTAGCGACGGTGTCGGGGAGCGGTGGAATAGGGTTTAATAAATTATATTAGTGGCAGCGATGTTGGGAGCGGCAGATTAGGGGTTAATAACTTTAAAATAGTGTTTGCGATGCAAGAGGTATGTAGTTTATGGGTGTTTAGTGTACTTTGTAACACTAGAGTTATGAGTTTGTGTAACAGTTTTGTTGCGTAAATAACTACTGCTCTCAGATTGCGAAACAGATTGTGTCGGTAGAGGCTGGAACGCAAGCTTTTTAGCCTCACCGCAAAACTTGTAATGGCAGCGTTATGGAAATCCCACACAAAAAAGGTAATTTTTTTGAGTGTGGGACTGACGTTGCGGTACAGGCTAAAAGGCTTGCGGTACAGCTATACTGACAAGACTCGTAATGGCTGTGTTGCTGTTTTTTACGATGAAATTGCAATTTTTCAGCGTTCAAACACGAACGCAAAACTCGCAATCTAGGTGTATGTGTTTCATAGCTCAACAATGGTACTTTGTCAAATTTCTGTGTAATTTTGTCTATGGACAACTTACTTTTCTGTTGTAAAGCCCCATCTTACCTGAATGAGTGCATTTTTTTATTAAAAATGAAATTAAATGTGCATAATTTTGATGATTTTGTGTATTTATATTTTATGTTTCCCCCCACTTTTCTAGTTTGCTTTTGAAGCTAATGCATGGGGATCGCTACTTGCAAATAAGCTTGTTAGGTAAGTTACCCTTCTATACCATGATAAACAATAAGCCTGTAAGGGTTATTTCATAGTACTTCCCTAGATCTGGCTGTATGGATATGTTGATTTTGACATTGTATGATATTTATGAGGCTAGAAGTATTACTGTGCTCACCATGACATATTTACTAACTCTTCTCTTTATTTGTTATAGGAAATGTGATGTGATAAACAGAGGTCTCTCAGGTTACAATACAAGATGGGCTAAACTGATACTTCCAAGGCTTATTTCCAAAAAATGTAACGATCAGAAAACTTTGGCAGTGACTATTTTCTTTGGAGCAAATGATAGTGCTTTAAAAGGTATTTAACTGGACACACGGTAACCTCTTTAATTAATTGCCAGTTTTTTTTATTTGGGTAACTGTCACGTTAGTCGCACAATTCAGCTGTGCAACTAGCACTGCATATTGGCTCACTTGGGACAAGCAGTTCTCTGTGACTCCCAAGTGGTAATTTATCTATGTGTTTAACACATTTGCAGGCGTTAAACACATAATGGCCATTTTAATTAAACAATTTTTTTTTTTTTTTTTTTAAGGTTTCTTCCAAGTAGCCCACAAGAGTGACACAATGTTTTTGTTTTTTTTCTCTCTCTTGAAAAAACCCCACAGAAGACAATCCCCAGCAGCATGTACCACTTGAGGAATACATTGAAAATTTAAAGTGTATGATAGATTACCTGAAGACGATAGATATTACTCAGGATAAAATTATATTGATCACACCACCTCCTCTGTATGAAAAAGACTGGGAGACGCAGTGTATTAATAAAGGTAATATATTTTGAATTTGCAATACTGAAAAAAATGGTTTTGTTCTTCTCCAGACACTTCGCATCATTTTCTTTTTAATTTATGAGTGAATTACGTAACTGATAATAATAATCTGTGCTTTATTATCAAGGAAATAAACTGAATCGGCTTAACTCTGTAACGGGTGTGTACGCTAAGGCCTGTGTTCAAACGGCTAATGAATGTGGAACAGAAGTTTTGGATTTATGGACATTAATGCAGAAAGAAAATAAGGTAGCTGAAGTGATTATAGATAGTTACCATTTCTGGTATATTTTGTTGAAAATAATGTGCTGGAGGATAATCTGTAGAACAACAGTTGTGAATAAATTTATTTTGTATTAAAACATAGATTTTAATGGCAGATAAGAACCATAGACCCAAGAAGTCTACCCTATATGTCCTAAAAGTATAAACTTATCTAGTACATGGGGTAGTCTTATGCTTATCCCAGGTATTCTTAAAGTTCCTCACAATTGAAATATCATTAATTCTAATCTACTGCAAAATATAATTTAAATTATCATAGACCACACAAATACATACATACATTTCTCTTTTTTTAAAGTGATTGTAAACTTTAATGAATTAAAGACCAGGATAAAAAAATAAGGGGCACTTAATTCATTAAAGTTTACAAAGATGCCTATTTTTTTAAAATATTTACCTTTGCTTTATGATAAATATAACACGATCCTCCGCCCGCATCTCCTTCTGTATTTAGCATATCAATGACGAATTTGGCTTTCTCCAGTCGTTGCGTGCCCCACCAGCTGGATGCCAAAGGGGGCACACAACGATTGGAAGAAGCAGGATTTGTCATCCATATGCTAAAGAAAGCAGGAGATTGGGACCTCGGATCGGCGGTATGTTTTCCATAATGCAAAGGTATTTTAAAAAATAAGCGTCTTTGTAAAATCCCCTGTTTTTCAGATTATTTTTCAATCCTGGGTTTTAATTCATTAAAGTTTACAATCACTTTAACTCATAACTCTATTCAGCCACTGCTACATTATTCTTTATTGATTTAGTTTCCTCAGATTTCTATAGTGTAATATATGTTGTGTGCCACATTTATGGGCGCATTTAGAGGCCTATATGTGAGGTAGATTAATTAGATCCTCTATCAGTGGGGGGTTTGAAATGTCTCTTTGTTACAATTCTCAGCTGATACTTTAGTGTTTTATCAGCCTACGTTGTTCCGATGTAGACAAATTAACCCTATCATGAAAGGGTTAATTAACTCTAGCTTTATTTATATCACTACTTTCTTTCAGGACTTTCAAGTATATCTTTCTGATGGACTCCATTTGTCAGATGAAGGCAATAAGTTCTTGGAGTCCCATCTCTGGCAGATCCTAGAGAAGAAGCTTTCTAGTCTGCAATTTATACTTCCGTACTGGAATGATGTGAACAACCTTGACCCACAGGCCTCTTTGCTCCAGGAATCTGACTAATAGACTAAGGTTGATCCAGAAATCTGATAGCCTGGGTCCTACACTCCCAGTATATGCAGATGCCTTATGCACAATGTGCTTTTCCATACTTGTTTAAATGAAAACATTGTGATAATAAACAAGATTTAACTAATGGTTGAAAATGAGCAGCCTATGTTACATAGAGTTGCAGTAGCTTTTCATGATTAAAAAGACATTGAAGTGAAAGTCAATCGTAGTGTTTGTGAAACGCTAGGATTGACAATTGGAACAAATAAAGGGGACTTTCATTCATTAAGTATCAAATACTTCATGCAGAACGCTCCTTTATTTGTTTCAAGCGTTCGCCGCACTGAGCTGTTGAGGCAGTGAGTCCACGCCAGATCGCTGTTTTGCTTGAGAGGTGACATTTTCACCTTTAAGCCAATAGCGTGTTGGAAATCCGGCGCCACAAGTCAACATAAGGAATGCACTTAGTTGTGCAAGCACATTATAAATATGTTTTTAAATGTCCTGACAGCCTGCACAACTAGGTGGTATAGCCATTGCTTGTCTCGCTTCATAGACCGCTGGAGAGCAGACTCTTGGCACCCCTGCTTTGGGGCACTAATCATACAAAATAAATAACAAGGGTAAGTATATATAAAAAAGGATCCACAGAGGGCTAAAATATATATATATTGCTCCAATGATTTTATTTTTTAAGTTTAGTGAACGTTTAATGTTTGTAATTTGAGAGAATGTATTTTTTTTCTGTTAGTTGATCTCTTATGGACCTGTAATTCAGTTATTTGGAGCATTAATTAAGCAAGGCAGTAGACAGAATACTGATAAATTAATACAACAATGAGCTTATTTTGATTCACAAACAAAAGAATGTAATATGTTTATTTAAGCTTTATTATTTAGATGCAAATTACAGAATGAACAAACCATAAGCTTAAGCAGTGAATTATATAAAACCTTTATAAGACATTGGGATTTGACTTGCAGATGTCAAAATAAATTCCGGCTTCCTTCTGTTTACTAAACTTATTTGCTAAATTGCAAGAATTAAAAAAAAATTATAAAAAAAAAGCAGTCTTTACAATAGGAATTTTTTTTCAGTGGAATTTAGCAAAGGCTATGCAGAACCCTGTTTTACATTCAGCTTTCATAAATGTATAAATATAAATTTATAAAGTTGCATTTGTTTTTAATAAAAAGGAGTGCAAACAAGCACATTTGTTAAATGATTCTAAAGTTTAATAAATGAAAACATCATTTTTAAAGCATGTAGTTTTGTTTGCAAGTTTGTTTTTTTTGCATATAAAGATATTTTTCTTTCCTTTTTTTTTCTTCTACTTGAAATTAGACTTTTATTATTCAGATAGGGCATGCCATTTTCTTCTTTACTTTTTTAAATTTTTTATTTATTGAGGACATAAAGAAAAACATGTCATTTTGATAAACAATCCACACCTATATACGCCATAAATATTGCCATCCACATTTAGAGGATATGTATTATTAACAAAGTGGTTTATCTTGTTTAACATTCATAGTTGTACATACAAAGTGATTGTCCTCATTTTTGTCCCTTATATAAACAAACCAGACCACTCTTGGGTCATGTGACACTGCCTTTTCCTGGATCCACTCTTATGTCTCTAATAGGTCCTTTTCTGTCTCCTTTACTGGCGGCGACTCCTCTCCATTGCCTCTATCTGTTGGAGTACCTCAAGGCTCTGTTCTGGGTCCTCTACTCTTCTCTATTTATACATCCTCACTGGGTAAACTTATCAGTAGCTATGGCTTCAACTACCACCTCTATGCTGATGATACTCAGATCTACCTATCCACCCCTTCACTCTCTGCTTCTGTCCTTTCTCACATCAGTGTCTGCTTATCTGGCATTTCTTCTTGGATGGCCTCTCACCACCTAAAATTCAACATGTCCAAGACTGAGCTCCTTCTTATCCCCCCCCCCTCTCTAATTCTACCCCGGTTCCTAACTTTTCAATCACTGTTGGTGACACCACTATCTCCCCATCACCCCAAGTCCGCTGCCTAGGAGTTACACTTGACTCCAATCTGTCCTTCATACCCCACATCCAATTGCTCTCTTCCTCCTGTTGCAACCAACTACGCAATATCTCCAAAATCCGTCCATTTCTGAGTGCTGAAACTACTAAACAGCTAATCCACTCCCTGGTAATCTCCCAACTTGACTACTGTAATAACCTACTAACTGGCCTCCCTCTCTCCCGCCTCTCCCCTCTTCAATCCATCCTAAATGCCTCTGCTAGGCTAATCCACCTCTCCCGATGCTCTGTATCTGCTGCACCTCTCTGCGAGTCCCTTCACTGGCTCCCCATACAGTAGAATTAAATTCAAAATTCTCATCCTGACCTACAAAGCCCTTACCAAAGCAGTCCCCCCCTACCTGTCCTCAATCATCAAGAAATATACTCCAGCCCACCACCTAAGATCCAACAATGACCTGCTCCTTGCATCTTCTACCATTACCTCCTCCCATGCTAGGCTACAGGACTTCTCTCGTGCGGCACCAACCATCTGAAATGCACTTCCTAGAGCTGTCAGACTCTCCCCTAACCTTTCCTCCTTTAAACACTCCCTAAAGACCTTTCTGTTCATGGAAGCCTATCTCCAAATCAGTAACAAATGAATTCTACTTGCCTAACTGCTGCCCCATCTAACTCCACACTAACATCATTCTCACCTTTGCAGTCCCCACCTCCTGTTTCTCACCCTCCTACCATCTAGATTGTAAGTTCCCGCGGAACCCTCAATTCAGGGCCCTCAATTCCCCCTGTATTTGTTTGTTAAACTTTATCTGGTGTCTTTTATATTATATTGTACTGTACTTTTATCTTTGTACCCATGGACAGCGCTGCAGAATCTGTTGGCGCTTTATAAATAAAGAATAATAATAATAATAATAATTGATTTAGGGAGATTACAAGAGTAATACAGTGTATACATATTTATATGAACCTGGGGAATAAAGGTTATAAGAAGGTATGATCTGAAAAAACAAACAAGGGCTTAAACTGTATTTATATCTCAAATTATTATATTGGAACGTCATATCAGGAGCAGACAATCTCTGAGTTTAAGTGGTGGTACCTTGATTAGTTAAGAGGTTATGGAGGGCCCTAATCATCGACCCTGGTTCCGGAGGAGGAGCTCATGCTGCACACTTCTCCTGGTTTCAGCGGCAAGCAAGAGCTAATTGTGATCACTGCTCCAGATCGAGATTAGCCCGTAACCGTTCCCACATCGGTTCTTTGGGCAACTACCACGCTGCGGACTACACCGCAGAGCTCGCCGGAAGCATTAACCAGCGGATACGCTACGACCCGCACTCAGGGAACAGATCTAGGAACCACCTGCCTATCTCCATTAGAGAGACCCGGATGACATCTAGCGGTTTCTCCCTCTGACTGCCACCCACCTCCCAAGTATTGCCTGGCCGATACTGTTGACGACAGGACCTGCACCCTCCTGGTAGGGTGAAGGGGTTCGATATTGCTGGAAAATCTGCTACAAGCAACCCAAACTGCCGGAGGGTTGGAGTGTTTCTGCTGCGGAGCGATCTGTTGTTGTCACGCCTTACCTACCGGTTAGTTCTGAGGCGTGCTAAAGAGCTGGCGACATCGGCCGACACGCTGTAAGGAGCCCATGGAGTGTGGAGACAGGTGAGGCCCAGAGGCAAGGAGTTCAGCCACAAATGTTACCCCAGGAGCGGGTAAGATTTTCACAAACACTGCACTACAGAACTGTAGGATACTTGGCTAAGGTGATTCCCCTGATGTACTGGTTCGCATTAATTTTAAATTTGTGGGTTGTTTTGTCCCCCTGGAACACGCTGGCACGACTCTGTCTAGATAAATAACTTGTTTCCTTCATAAAGTGCCCAGGAAATAACAAGGAAAGGATAACACATAAAGGCTTTTCAGGGATCAGTGTATTTGTATTTGTGTACTGCATATTTCTATCTTTACTTGAGGTGTTCCATTTTTGTAAAATCTCAAAGGGAAAAAAAACACAAAAAAAAACTTTCCATATAATAATAGAAAGAAGAATATGCTTTAAAAGGACACTGTGAAGCTGGAGATTCCTTGGATTGGTTGAACTTATTGAATTTGTCTATTGTTGATTCAAAGGTTAAAAGTCTTGGATGGCTGGTATATATAGCTGGTCTTGCGGCCAGACAGTTTAATATTGTAAGAATTAGGAATACGTTTTTCTCCATATGTTCTAATCATAGGCTATTGGAAATTTATATGCTACATGTGTGTTTAATATGAGAGAGATTTTCTCCTGTTTATTAATTATTTGTATAAGTTTATCTGTGATATTGGTAGTATTATAGCCCTACATAGGTCTAGAGTTTAATTAGCAAAATCTATTGCCCCTTGTTGGAATACAGATAGAGCAGGCTCTTTCTTTCTTTCTTTCTTTTCTTTTTCCTTTCTTTTTCTTTTTTCTTCATTTTATTTTTTTTCTTCTTCTTTTTCTCTTTTTATTCACTTCACTATAACACTAATTAAGGTTGTAAGATTTGGCACAAACCTTAGAGGGACCTCCCCCCGGAATCACTTTCACGCAAAGGGAGGAAAGGAATTGTTATATAAAATTTTTTTTTAAAAAAGCATTTATATTTTCACGTTATTATACTACACTATATAGACTACACGATATACGCTCATTATATCTTTATTGGTAGTATTAATGGTTTTTACTGTATATACAGGTAATTGATCACATTCACACATTAGTATTGTCTTTATATACACTATTGGCACTTTCTCAAGTGTCTATGGATAAATTTTGCACCCCGATCACCCAACACTCTCCTAAAATGCCTGCCAAATCTAGAGGAAAAAAAAATAATAAGGGGGTCGACACAAGCTCTGATTTATGTGAAACTACTGCAACAGGCAATGATAATCAGACATTATTAACACAGTATAGTAACCTTTTCTCACCTCAGTTTGAGATAATTAAAAAGGAGCTAAATGGTATATCAATAGAACTCAGCACCCTCAATTTGGAGGTGAAACAATTCGCCTCCAGAATAGAGGATGCTGAAAACAGGATATCCGACTTGGAGGATACAATTATTAAGCAAGAAAATATGCTAGCTAAGCAACAGTCTAAAATTCAGAATATGGAGTTACGTCTGGAGGAACAAGAGGATGGCTCCAGACGCAATAATATCAGGATACTAGGTATCCCTGAAACTCCAGAATATGATAACTTAATTGAGTTTACTTCTTCAATATTACCTAAAGCTTTAGGGTTCCCCCCACACGTTTTACCTCTGTCCATTGAAAGAGCACACAGAATAGGACCCAAAAGATACACAGAAAATGGCTCAGTCAGAAATAGGTTATGTATATTCAAATTATTGAAATTCCAAGATAAAATTGAAATATTGAGACTATACAGGAAATTTGATACCTTTACTATTGATGATAAGAAAGTTTTGCTGTTTCAAGATTTTTCCAATGAGACAGTACAAAAAAGGAAAGCCATGTCTCCTTTGTGCACAATACTGATTAACAAAGGTATAAATGCCCGTTTGATATACCCTGCTAAAATGATAGTGAATGAAAATGGTAATAAGATTGTATTTTCTGAGGCTGCTAAAGTAAAAGATTACTTTGAATCTAGAGAAGGATAGATGATGTTTGAATAGTATCTTATCAATCAAGATGGAGTCTTTTAATTGCTTTGTCAAGTCAGTTTATTTTGTATGGATAGCGTGTTTCCTCCTTTTTTTTTTTCTCTCTTTCCCTTCCCCGCTCGCCGCTCTGCCCCCCCCTCTCTCGCCCATGGTAAGAGTAACACGTACAGAAATTAGGGAATATAGAGTATTTAAACACTTAAGAGGGAAGATAGATGGCATAGTAATAGATCTAGTAAATAGATTAAAATCTCCAATCTATCAACCAACATGTTCGATAAAATAGATAATCTCAAGATCCTTTCTTGGAATGTGGGGGGCATTACTAACCCAATAAAACGGAAACTTATAATTAAAAAATTAGGCCTTCAAAATCCAAGTATAGTATTCTTACAGGAAACATATTTAAAGAACACTGAAATTCCCAAATTGAGATCTAGGTGGGTAGGAGAAGTAATAGCTACACCTTGTACAAATAGGAAATTAGGTGTCGCTATCCTCATAAATAAAAATCTATCATATCAAATAATACAATGCGAATTAGATCCTGAGGCAAGATATATCCTACTACAAATACAAATGGATGGAATAAAATTAGTCCTTTGTAATATATATGCACCTAATGTTTTTTCCAAAACATTTTGGGAAAAGATTAAGCGTAAACTGTTTCCATTTGTAGTAGAAAAATTGGTGATAGGGGGCGATTTTAATCTTTCACTTTGCCCGGAGATAGACAGATTCTCCAAAAAAATCTTGCTTTACATAATAAACATGCCAAATATATGAAAAAATTTTGTTATCATTTAAAAGTATTTGATGGTTGGAGACTTTATAATCCCGATCTGGGGGGGGCGTGTCCGAGCAGTGTGCTGGATAGGACGCATTTTATGCAGGCTCCAGAAGAATCTTTGATAATCCGCCGATTATCAACCTTTTACAGCCAGATTAAAACAATAATATACATCAGCTTCACAGGGTTGGCGATTGTGGCCCAATATTTCTTTATCTGGCTGTTCTTATGACACTGGGGGCTCAGATCGGAGCTTAAAGGCCTAAGGCGGCGGCCTACAACATGTAGGCATACACCCCCCCCGGGAAGAGCCGGGTCATCAGTGCCGTTGGAGTATTCTAACTTACTGAACCTCTTCAACGCATATAACCAACTGGACAGTTAACTAACACGCTGACTAGCATCACTTTATTGTTACATGATTTCTGGAAGAGAGGAGAAACAAATTTCAAGCATGTCGGATGTAACAGAAAGGGATTCTCTGTTGTACCTTGAGGGCCTTCCTATCAAACTGGCATCCCTTATGCACAGGCTCATAGAGAGGGCCCCATATGACTACTTGCTAAATCACCTAACGGTGGAGGAAACTGATGCAAAACATCGGAAGGGACAACTAGAGGCGGTGCAATACCTCGGCCCCGACGCAACCGACAGCTTCAGAAGTCCTAGCATTCCTCAAGCAATCGAAAGCATCAAAATGGAGGCCGCAATGAAGACAGAGTTGATGCAAACATTAGACCAAGGGCCTGCTAATGTGGAGCGCTCCTTAACAAACAGATCATGCCGGGGATCTCTGCCTGACGCTCTACAGGAGGGTGCTGATGTTAGATCACCATATTGGCTACCCGACCACCCTGATCCTTTGAAAACATACCTTGCAAAGCCGGAACAACAACAATGGGCAATGCGGACTGCCGTGGGGGAAGAAACTATCATTTCTCTGCTGCAAGCCTCTAGAGATGCAGCCCCGTCGCTCCCAGTGGGACCTTTTTCCACAGCGCTCAGTGGGGACACAAAATCACTCAAGGCATTACTGGCAACTGACGAACTCATAACTTATTTGCCCGGGAGGCTTCTTTGTGACAACATACCCTTACGGCTCAATCCTCATTGCTTTGAGGCTTTTAACATAGGATGGAGAGACTCCCGGACTAGAACTGGTACTGCACGCGATAAGAATCTTGCAGTCTGTCATCAATCATCCCTATCAATGGTTTGCAACGGAGATTATCTCTGCATTCATAGAGGAGTACTCGCTCATAAAACTGGAGAGGGGTAGATAAAATAAAGACAAACTGTAGTGGGGGTGATGTAATCTGTTGTTGAGCTTTGTGGCTTATTATTTACTGTTTGCTTGTGTTTTCTAAATATGTGTTAAGTTCCTCGATGTCCCTTCAATTACTCAAGCAGCGATCTAGCTCATACTGTGGTAACTAGACTAACTTAAATGTAAATACTACTTATGTATTCCCTTCAAGTCACACTAATTTTATAGATAGGGAATGTACAATACAAAATTACCAGCTGCATTTTAGTTTATTGCTTGAGTTCATGATGGGAAGTTATTATCATGACCTGTCTCATGTCCTGTGGCTGGCGGCTGCAGGCAAGATGGCATAAATGATCACTGTGCATGAAGCAATAATTTCTATCAAAGGTTGTGCAGGTTGTGGAATGTAAACCACTGATCTCATAAATTTTCCCGGAGTACTGTCATTTCAATGATATATCTTCTAATGAGCTACGATAACATAATATGTTTACTCATCACCCTTGAACTATGCCCCACACACTCTAGAGGAGGGACATTAAGATTGATGATCTAACTAGTATACTTTTCTATGCTGCCTTATTTCCAGACCCACGTCTCCTGCCTGGGAGTTGGATTCATTTGACATTTATTGACGAGCACAAGGCAGACCTCACTTTATTATTTTAGAGAATCCTGTCTTTTTAGAATATCCTCATATAGCATTAAATAGAGTCCCTTTCTCTAACACTGTAGTATAATAGGAAACCCATCCATAAATGTATTTAATCCCTAAGTATTACATTCCCTGATGGAGAGGCTTGATAGGTTAGCTGATATTCAGTTATCTCAATCTGAACACTAACTGTCCAGCCAATATCTTGCTGAGAGCCTTTGTTTTCCATTTTTTTTCCCTTTTTCTTTTTCTGGTTTGTTTGGTTTTCTAGTTTGTGTCCTGTTTATTTTGCAGGGAATATATATATCATATACCATCTATGGACAGATGCGCTGATACCTTAAACTGTCACAATCATTGATGTATAGCTTGTACACTTATTGCGTGGTGTATGTGCATATCTTATGTTGAAATCAAAAAAAGGAGGATATATATCTGTCATTATACCCATGCAAACATGTTTCTTATGACTGCATTGTATTATATCTGCATTTTACATCAGAACATGTATTATGTATATTTGAATTCACTGTTATGCGCAAATTCCTCAATAAAAAAAAAAAAAAAAAAATATATATATATAATCCCGATCTGCGCGCTTACACCTGTGAGTCCAAAACTTACAAGACATTTTCTAGAATTGATTTTATATTAATTTCAGAATCTCTCTCCCTACAAAAAATGGAGCCCTTTATTGGGGATATAGTTGTTTCGGACCATGCGATCGTCTCGCTATCATTCCAATCGCTAGTAAATTCAGCAAAAGGAAATGCTAGCATTGTCTTCCCACGTTATTTGTATAAAAATATAAGATTTAAGTTATGGCTAAAACAGAAATAGAAAGATTATTGTACTTTTAATATATCATATTTTAAAAAAATTCAAACTTTCTGGGAAGCCTCTAAAGCCTTTTTGAGAGGCGAAATAAAATCTTACATGTGCAAGAAAAAGCGGAAAGACAATGCTAGAGAATCCCAATTAGCTAAACAAGTCAGAAATAGTTATAGGAAATATGTGTGTGATCCAAATAGTGTTTACTGGGAAAGGTATCGGAACGCCAGACAGGAAAGAGATCTGTTCTTGAAACAGAAATCTTTAGAAGAGGAGACAAAATTGAATTTACGTTTCAAAGGATATTATGGATGCTCAGCTAAACATCTTGCAAATTTAGTAAAGTGTAGAAAAAAGAAAAATCTTGTATTAGCTATTAGGGATCAAGATAAGAGATACACTGAACCGACAGATATTAGTAAGGTCTTCTTTACTTATTACCAAGAGCTATATACTCAAAGTTGTAATCATAAACAGAATCAAGAGAAGTTTTGGTCACAAGTAAAAATCCCTCAAGTAGCAGAAAATCTTCTTGAGAATCTTAATGCACCTATTACAGTTAAGAAATAGGGGACGCAATTGAGAAAACTAAATTAAATAAAGCTGCTGGCCCGGATTGCCTCCCGGCAGAATATTATAAGATTCTAGCGGAAGAAATCACACTTTCTCTTGAAAAACTCTATAATAACTATTTTATCAATAGTAATCCACCTTCAGAATATTTCGTAGCGGCTAATATCTCATTAATCCCTAAAAAAGATAAAGATTTAGAGGATCCAGCGTCCTATAGACCTATTTCGGTCCTCAATGTAGACTATAAGATTTTGACTTCTATATTGGCATCTAGATTAATGAAATGCCTTGATCAAATTATACACCCCGACCAGTCGGGATTTATGGCCTTAAGGAATCCATCTAAAAACATGCGGAAAATTATTACTCTTTTAGATTATATTTGGAGTTTAAAAAAAGGTACTTGTAAAGATTTTAAAAATGACATGGCATTATTAACTCTTGATGCAGCTAAGGCATTTGACTCTATTGAATGGATTTATGGCCTTAAGGAATCCATCTAAAAACATGCGGAAAATTATTACTCTTTTAGATTATATTTGAAGTTTAAAAAAAGGTACTTGTAAAGATTTTAAAAATGACATGGCATTATTAACTCTTGATGCAGCTAAGGCATTTGACTCTATTGAATGGATTTATGGCCTTAAGGAATCCATCTAAAAACATGCGGAAAATTATTACTCTTTTAGATTATATTTGGAGTTTAAAAAAAGGTACTTGTAAAGATTTTAAAAATGACATGGCATTATTAACTCTTGATGCAGCTAAGGCATTTGACTCTATTGAATGGGATTATTTATTTCAAACGCTGGAAAAGTTTGGATTTAAAAACCAATTCGTGCAGTGTGTGCGTAATATCTATCAGAGTCCTATATCTTATTTGTTGATCAATAACTCTCTAACACCTGGGATAAGACTTAAAAAAGGTACTAGACAAGGGTGTTCATTATCCCCCCTCCTTTTCAATCTAGCATTAGAACCGCTGGCTATATGGCTAAGGGAAGTGCTGGAAGGGATTTCTATAGGTGGAACGGTGCTTAAAATCTTTTTATATGCAGACGACCTTTTCATTAGTTTGTATAATACACCCAAGTCTATCCCTAAAGTATTAGAGTGTTTAGATCTTTTTAGTTCTTTCTCGGGATATAAAGTAAATTATAATAAAAGTGAAATAATGTGGATCGATAAAACCGGCCCGAAGAGAGTTAATACACCATTTAAAGTAGTTGACTCATTAAGATACTTAGGGATTCTTCTACATAGAAATCCAGAAAAGTGGTATGATCTTAATTTTCAGCCGCTGTTGCAGAAACTTTTTACAGATTTGAAACTATGGGCTGTTTTTCCGCTTTCAATATCAGCCAAGGTCAGCCTTATATAGACAATTATCTTTCCGCGATTACTTTTTCCATTACAGAATTTACCTTTAATGTTAAAAAAAGATCTGAGGAAATTAAATTCAAGCTTCTCGCAATTTATCTGGCACGGAAAGAACAAATCACGAATCGCGTTAGAAAAACTGATGCAAACTCGCGAATTTGCGGGACTAACATTACCTAATATAAAATTGTATAATCTGGCTGCCTTGGGAAAAATTGCGTTAGACTGGCTTGCTGAAACAAGCTGGTTTTCCACTAAGGATATTGAAAAATGTTTAGTTTCTCCATTTTCAGTTAAAGCTTTATTGCATGTTCAGATTAAAGATTTGCCTAGTAATATTAAGAGTCTAAGCTCGGTTAAAAATATAATTCAAGCTTGGCAAAATCTATGCTCTATTATAGGCCTGGATTACACTTTTTCGGAATATTTACCCTTAATGGGTAACCCTGAGTTTATCCCTGGGATTAATCAGAAGGTATTTAGAGTTTGGTCTACGAAAGGACTGAAGTCAGTATATCAATTTTTTATAGAAGGCGAAGGAATAATTTCCTTTGATAGCTTAAAGAGACAGTTTGATCTCCCGAGCAATAACCTGTTTCTATACCTATAAGTATGTCATTATATCAAATTTAAGAATTGGGATGGTGGCGGGGCGGTCGCATGGTTTGAAATAAGACCCAGTATCATCATCGCTGGAGTTAAGGCCCCTTCAATATCACTATTGTATAGTATTATGCTCGCCAAGCAAAGTAATACATGTATAGAAAATCTCCATGGTAAATGGAGTTTAGTGACTCCGGGGATTGATTAAGAGATAATTAGGGTTAGTTGTAAAATAGTTAATAAATGCAGGATACCAATGAGCTGGAAAGAGAGCCATATGAAACTTATTAACAACTTTAATTGTACACCTCTAAAATTGTCTAAAATGTTTACTAGTCAAACTTTCTCTTGCCCACAATGTCTTTATATTAATGCAGACATTTTACATATGTTCTTTGGGTGCCCCAAGGCCGGACAATTCTGGAAGAAGGTTGCTTATTGGATTAACAATATTTACAAACTAAAGATCTGCTTAGATGCAGATTGTATTTTTTTTTTCCTTAATTATGCTAATCAGGATGTATTGTTACAGAAAAAAATTCTAAATATAATTATCTTGTTGATTAGACAATTGATAGTGAAAAACTGGAAAGCTAATAAAATGCCTAACTTTTCAGTGTTCATTAAAGGGACATAATACTCATATGCTAAATCACTTGAAATTGATGCAGTATAACTGTAAAAAGCTGACAGGAAAATATCACCTGAGCATCTCTATGTAAAAAAGGAAGATATTTTACCTCACAATTTCCTCAGCTCAGCAGAGTTAGTTCTGTGTAAAAAGTTATACTCAGCTGCTCCCAGCTGCAGGTAAAAATTTTTGAAGAAATGAACAGCAGCCAATCAGCATCAGCAGTGCTGAGGTCATGAACTCTTACTGTGATCTCATGAGATTTGACTTAACTCTCATGAGATTTCATAGTAAGCTTCCTTTACCTGGTTGGTGAAATAATATGAGAGTGCACGATGCTAGTCCCTTCAGATGTCCCAGGACAAACACACTGAAATGCTGCTTAGAAATCCTTTACAATGGGAGGTGGCTACTGAGGAACTTTTGAGGTAAAATATCTTTCTTTTTTACATAGAGATGTTCAGGTGATATTTTCTAATCAGCTTTTTACAGCTATGCTGCATCACTTTCAAGTGTTTAAACATTTGGGTATTATGGCCCTTTATTTAAGGAAACCCAGATGCATATAATGTATGAGTCTTTTCATCTTAGAGAAGCAAGAGAAAAGGAAGTAAGGAAATTCTTATTAGGATGGCTGCCGATAATCAAGACATACTCGGAAAGTATTCAAAGTCCATATTATATCCATTTTTTAGTTCAGAGTGTTTCTATGATTTGGCGATATTAGGTGAATTTCCAGCAGAATGGATTAGGAATTACAGAGACATGTAACACGTTACCTTTAAGAGGCGTGGTAGACCGAATACGGTCCCCAGATTAGTACAGTGGGAGTGCGAGGGGGAAGCGGAGCTCGCGAGAGAGATGGCAACTTCCCTTTTTTTTCTTTCTCTCCCTTCCCCCATTTTCTTATTTTTTGATTTTCCGTCCTTTTTCCATAGTTTGTGTGTTAAGATAAAAAGTGCTTCAGTGTAAAAGTAGAAAAATTTGAAAGATTTTTTTTTTCTCAGTATCAAGCATATGTTTTAGTTTTATTAAACTACTTAGATAAGTTCTCTTATATAAGGAAGACATATAAGTTTATGTACTATGAAGGTTTATAACGTATGTAGTAGACGTTAATTTTCTGTATTTTGCCAAATTGAAAGGGATGGTATGTGAAATCTTTAAAATACTCTCTCTGTGCAAAGAAAATCACAAAGACAAGGGCGCCTCCTCGTGCGATATAGTTTGGACAAATGTAAAAAAAGGGTGAATACAGATTTTATACTCACAAGTAAAGCAGCACTCTGTTGTGCTTATAGAGGCAGATTGGGAGTTCACAGTGTCCCAGTTCACTGACCAAGGCAGTGCAACAAATCACTCCAGGGTAGATTTCAATCAAGCTCAGGCTCTCAGCAAAGAGTTAAAATACCATAGTTTAATGGTGCAGTAAAATACAATATAAAATGTCACAAATGTGACCGTAACAATGGATAAACAAGCAACTAGTTTCTCAGATCTCTGTCTGTTTCCTCAGGCTTCTATCCAAAGACTGAGAGCTCTGGCTTATAAATGATAAATGACCACTCTAAGAGTGAAACATAACCACACCTATTCAGGTGTGGAAGTGAACCTGCCTCATCAGGTGTGTGAGTGCACACCTGTTTCAATCAGACCATAGTGAGAATACAATGATTAAAACCATTTCCAAAGAATTCACATTCTAATAAAAAACAAACAAGTACTGTACAAATTGGTTAATAAAGGATGTAAAAAACAACAACCATAGCCAAACATTATCTTATGGTGGATATCATGTCAGCATCATATGTTATAGGATATTATTATGGTATTCTAAAATAGTAACATTAAAAAATTGTTCCCTGGTCTGATTGAAACAGGTGTGCACTCACACACCTGATGAGGCAGGTTCACTTCCACACCTGAATAGGTGTGGTTGAGACGACTTCCGGGAAGAGGCGGAGCGAGCAGGAGGCTTGCAACAAGCGCTTCTCCCTGAGCCTACTATCGGCTCGTTTTGGCGCATTGATCCTTGGCCGTTAGATACAGGCGACCCGGATTAAGGGGAATACAGTGCCCGGAAGCCAGCTACAAGGAAGGCTCCTGAGAGAAAAGTGGAGCATTACCACATCAGTGGAAGGAAAGACCGCAGTTAGCCGGACAACAAGCGGAGTGAAGGGAAAAAAAAAAAGGAGGATCTGAATATATGAGCAGCGGACGGCTTCTGCCAGAACCGAAGGGGAAATAATATGGCTGGCGGATGATACTGAACATTTATCAAGGCTCAATTATAAAAAGAGAGAAGCGCTCAACCTGGAAACGAACAATAGCATAATAGCTTGTTCTATGGCTAGTTACCACCCAAGAAGCAGCCTCTTTTTGCTCAACATGTGCCTTTCACAGAGAAAAACTTTCCTGAAGCATATCAGTCTGATCCTGACTTCACAGTACAGTCCAGCCCCGAAATACCAGGCAATCATTCTCTGAACAAGAGAAACAGCAAAACCCCAGATGTACGTTTCGGCCTATTGTGGGCCTTGTCAGTGAGGTGCAGCCATATCCCTCTAGGCACACTGAGCAACGGGTCCACGTCTGGATTCCCGTATCACACTTAGGGAGACTTCCCAAAATGTCATAATTTGCATAAATAAAAAGAGAGAAGCTCTCAACCTGGAAACGAACAATAGCATAATAGCTTGTTCTATGGCTAGTTACCACCCAAGAAGCAGCCTCTTTTTGCTCAACATGTGCCTTTCACAGAGAAAAACTTTCCTGAAGCATATCAGTCTGATCCTGACTTCACAGTACAGTCCAGCCCCGAAATACCAGGCAATCATTCTCTGAACAAGAGAAACAGCAAAACCCCAGACGTACGTTTCGGCCTATTGTGGGCCTCGTCAGTGAGGTGCAGCCATATCCCTCTAGGCACACTGAGCAACGGGTCCACGTCTGGATTCCCGTATCACACTTAGGGAGACTTCCCAAAATGTCATAATTTGCATAAATAAAAAGAGAGAAGCGCTCAACCTGGAAACGAACAATAGCATAATAGCTTGTTCTATGGCTAGTTACCACCCAAGAAGCAGCCTCTTTTTGCTCAACATGTGCCTTTCACAGAGAAAAACTTTCCTGAAGCATATCAGTCTGATCCTGACTTCACAGTACAGTCCAGCCCCGAAATACCAGGCAATCATTCTCTGAACAAGAGAAACAGCAAAACCCCAGACGTACGTTTCGGCCTATTGTGGGCCTCGTCAGTGAGGTGCAGCCATATCCCTCTAGGCACACTGAGCAACGGGTCCACGTCTGGATTCCCGTATCACACTTAGGGAGACTTCCCAAAATGTCATAATTTGCATAAATAAAAAGAGAGAAGCGCTCAACCTGGAAACGAACAATAGCATAATAGCTTGTTCTATGGCTAGTTAGAATTATGACACTTGGGGAAGTCTCCCTAAGTGTGATGCGGGAATCCAGACGTGGACCCGTTGCTCAGTGTGCCTAGAGGGATATGGCTGCACCTCACTGACGAGGCCCACAATAGGCCGAAACGTATGTCTGGGGTTTTGCTGTTTCTCTTGTTCAGAGAGGGATTGCCTGGTATTTCGGGGCTGGACTGCACTGTGAAGTCAGGATCAGACTGATATGCTACAGGAAAGTTCTTCTCTGTGAAAGGCACATATTGAGCAAAAAGAGGCTGCTTCTAGGGTGGTAACTTGCCATAGAACAAGCTATTATGCTATTGTTCGTTCCCAGGTTGAGCGCTTCTCTCTTTTAATTTATGCAAATTATGACACTTGGGGAAGTCTCCCTAAGTGTGATGCGGGAATCCAGACGTGGACCCGTTGCTCAGTGTGCCTAGAGGGATATGGCTGCACCTCACTGACGAGGCCCACAATAGGCCGAAACGTATGTCTGGGGTTTTGCTGTTTCTCTTGTTCAGAGAGGGATTGCCTGGTATTTCGGGGCTGGACTGCACTGTGAAGTCAGGATCAGACTGATATGCTACAGGAAAGTTCTTCTCTGTGAAAGGCACATATTGAGCAAAAAGAGGCTGCTTCTAGGGTGGTAACTTGCCATAGAACAAGCTATTATGCTATTGTTCGTTCCCAGGTTGAGCGCTTCTCTCTTTTAATTTATGCAAATTATGACACTTGGGGAAGTCTCCCTAAGTGTGATGCGGGAATCCAGACGTGGACCCGTTGCTCAGTGTGCCTAGAGGGATATGGCTGCACCTCACTGACGAGGCCCACAATAGGCCGAAACGTATGTCTGGGGTTTTGCTGTTTCTCTTGTTCAGAGAGGGATTGCCTGGTATTTCGGGGCTGGACTGCACTGTGAAGTCAGGATCAGACTGATATGCTACAGGAAAGTTCTTCTCTGTGAAAGGCACATATTGAGCAAAAAGAGGCTGCTTCTAGGGTGGTAACTTGCCATAGAACAAGCTATTATGCTATTGTTCGTTCCCAGGTTGAGCGCTTCTCTCTTTTAATTTATGCAAATTATGACACTTGGGGAAGTCTCCCTAAGTGTGATGCGGGAATCCAGACGTGGACCCGTTGCTCAGTGTGCCTAGAGGGATATGGCTGCACCTCACTGACGAGGCCCACAATAGGCCGAAACGTATGTCTGGGGTTTTGCTGTTTCTCTTGTTCAGAGAGGGATTGCCTGGTATTTCGGGGCTGGACTGCACTGTGAAGTCAGGATCAGACTGATATGCTACAGGAAAGTTCTTCTCTGTGAAAGGCACATATTGAGCAAAAAGAGGCTGCTTCTAGGGTGGTAACTTGCCATAGAACAAGCTATTATGCTATTGTTCGTTCCCAGGTTGAGCGCTTCTCTCTTTTAATTTATGCAAATTATGACACTTGGGGAAGTCTCCCTAAGTGTGATGCGGGAATCCAGACGTGGACCCGTTGCTCAGTGTGCCTAGATGGATATGGCTGCACCTCACTGACGAGGCCCACAATAGGCCGAAACGTATGTCTGGGGTTTTGCTGTTTCTCTTGTTCAGAGAGGGATTGCCTGGTATTTCGGGGCTGGACTGCACTGTGAAGTCAGGATCAGACTGATATGCTACAGGAAAGTTCTTCTCTGTGAAAGGCACATATTGAGCAAAAAGAGGCTGCTTCTAGGGTGGTAACTTGCCATAGAACAAGCTATTATGCTATTGTTCGTTCCCAGGTTGAGCGCTTCTCTCTTTTAATTTATTTATCAAGGCTCCTCTATGCTCCCCCCGACAGGTACTGTTGTGTGTGTCTCCCCCCGCAGTGTAAGCGTGGCACTCAGTGGCGGTTCCCTGCAAACAATTTTCTTTTTGGGGACAGTAAAGAATTGATGAGGAAGCGGTGGGTCAGATATAATGGGGGTATTTGAGTGGAAGCCATATGCTAACTGAAAAGCCATATACTAATTAAAGATTTATCGTTTGCAAAAAAGGGGCAGTACGTCTGTGTCAAAAAAGAAAGACAAGCCACGGCTGGGTAGTATTTACATGCCACATTGAGAACGGCTAGAAAAGTGCTGTTACATCACTAATGGGACAAATAAGGATTTAAAAATCCAGCGTTAAAGCCAGCTGAAATAATTGCATTGCTTAATACTCCCATAACCCTGCTGGGTAGGAGTGTAAAGAAGGCTGCTCCCATAACCTGCGGGTAGGAGTGAAGAAACTGACAGAGATTACTATGGGTTTTGTATATATTTGAGGAATGTTTGAGAAAATGTACTGTCTACGCAGTTGGGAATAAAGCTGTGACAAGCTGCTATAAGCAGAGTATAATAATTACTTTTGTGAAAGAAAAACATACATGCTAAATGCAAAAGGGAAAAAACACAGCTAGGCCACTCTAGTCCCTACTCGCTCCCATAACCCATCTGGGTAGGAGTTGAGAAGTTATTTCCCCTGGCTGAGATCAACTTGAGTTGAGAAAAGTCGGTTCTTAAGGGAGAAGAAGAAGGGAAAGGAAGACTTTGTGTTATCTTTCTTTATTTATATTTTTTTATTTTTTATTTTACACTTGCCATATTGATATTGACATTGTACTGTATTGGATGAAGAAAGCATATACATAGGGATATTGCAATATTTAAAATCCCAGCAGATGAATATGTATATGTAGATAATTTCTGGTGTCATAGCTAAAAATATTTAGGTGCAATTACAGAGAGATCTCCATAGTATGTGCACTAAAATATAAAAACTATAAGATAAATACACAGAAAATATGGTTTGAGTGTAATAAGGGGTGCGGTGCGCCTAAGAGCTTGCAGGTTTGAATAGGAATAATCAACTCGTCAGGGTAGGATTTGAGATATCAGTCTTCTCTGTTGTGGTGAATTTTAACTGAGAAAAGTTTCCTTCTTATGCTATGTTTGCCATAGCACGCTCTAATATTGAAGTAGATATGAAAAGGTTGAACAAAGGGCTTTGATAATGCTTTAGGATATTTTTGGGAACAAATCTGTTTGATACCGCCGGTAAATCATCTAAGGGCTATCCCTTTATGCTTTTTTTTTTTTTTTTTTTTTCTCTTTAACTGTAAATACAGAAAGTTCTATTTTTAGAGCAAATACTCTAAAGCAATAGATTTGCAAGATAATTATTTGGACAGTTTTGGTTTAACTTGGGTTCCTCAGAGCTTACAGGAATAAACAACGTTGATTGTAGACCCCTAAAAGGGGTAATTTAAGGCATTGATCACTAAATAATCATACTTAAATAGGACTAGTCTTGGAGACAGAGCCTAACTCACTGCACCTTTCACGATTTTTTTTTTTTTTTCTTCCCCACTATATTTTCCACTTTAGCTATAATATATATTAGATACACTAAACACTAATTAAATTTTAAATCTATCAAAGTAGATACTATCTGCTTGATTGTAGTTCTTTTGCACCTCTGGTAATACAGAGATATATGTCACTATTTTCCTCCTACTTCTTCTCACTAGGTTCACCTGTCCCCTAATTTAGTTAAAACAGTCTGATGGATAGATATATATCTGCTTCTAAGGGGAGCTCTCCAGCTATGCCTCCAAGACAGCGAGAATGGAAAAATGCCACTAAAACTACAGAGGTAGGCGTTGATACCCCACATTCAGATAATGAAACACAACTACCTATAAACAACACGGCAGATATAGTTGCACAAATATCTAGAGTATTTACTTTACAATTGGATGCCTTGAAACTAGAAATTAAACAGGATATTAATATATTGTCAACTGAAGTCAGGCAATTTACCGCCAGACTAGATGAGGTAGAAAATAGGGTCTCAGATCTAGAGGACAGAATGATCCAGTTGGAACAGGCTAATACAATGCTACAAACTAACTCAATTAACATGCAAAAAAAAGTAGAAGATCTAGAAGACAGATCGCGCCGCAATAATATTAGAATTATCGGCGTACCTGAGACGGCAGACTTTAAAGACTTAGTTTTTCTTATTACTAATACTCTCCCAAAGATTTTGAATATGTATTCAGATACTCAGCCTTTACAAATAGAAAGAATACACAGAACAGGGACAAGTCGCAGAAACACAGATGGCACATTACATCCCAGGCCTATAATTGCTAAGTTTTTGAAATTTACAGATAAGGTTAATATGATGAGGAATTATAGGAAAGAGTTTCCAGTATTTCTGGAACAAAACAAAATAATGTTATTTCAAGATTTCTCTGCAGAGACTGCTGCCAAAAGAAAATCAATGTCCCCCTTCTGTTCGAGGCTGATCAAAGCCAATTTCAATGCTAGACTAATGTATCCAGCTAGGTTAACTCTGTTAATGGACGGAGAGACTAAGATACGAGACACTCCACAAGAAGCGAAAATATTTTGCAGAGACAAAGGTATAGACTAACAGAGGTCAGATTAAACATGCTAAATAGGAAACATGTGTATTCTTTTTATTTATTTTTTTAAATGTACTTTTGCTCCTTTCTTTCTTTTTGGTGTATTGTTTATGGAGTAAAGTTGACAGCTAAGGTTATGTTTAGAATTCTAACTTGGTGGGCAGTACTCAGGAACATTCTGTTGAGATATTATTTTTATGTTCATAGGGTAAAAAACCTGAGACTGTGTAATTTTCTGGGTGTGTTGCTGCTGGGGGCGGTGCTCCTGGGAGTGGGGAGGGCGGGAGGGGTTCGGGGAGAGAAGGGGGTGGAAATTTTAAAAGGTCCTTTTTTTTTTTTTCTCTCCCCTTCGAATATTGGGTTACTCCACTACTGAATGGATCTAATTGGGCTATGTCGACTGATGTTGTAAATATTTGGTCACTAAATAAGTCTGTTCATGGTGATTTAAGGTGGAATTTGAATGTATGGAATAGAATCTGAGAAATGATTGAGAATTTAAAAATAGTGTCATGGAATGTGGGCGGAATCTCATCCCCAATAAAGCGGAAAACCATAATTAAACTGTTAGGGTCACACAAACCTGATATAGCACTGTTGCAAGAGACACACCTGCCTGAAAAAGAAGCAATAAAGCTAAATACTAAATGGGTGGGGGATGTAATTACCTCTGACTATGATATTAGGAAAAATGGAGTAGTAATTCTAATAAATAAGTTATTACCACATAGAATTTTAAAAAAAATAATAGATCCAGCAGGTAGATTCTTAATCATTCATATTGAAATAAATGATATAGTGTTTATTTTATGTAATGTATATGGCCCAAATAAGGTGGACTGTCAATTCTGGGATGCATTAACAGCTAAACTAATGGTTTACAGAGACCAAAATTTAATAATAGGAGGCGATTTTAATCTGGCCTTTTCCACTAATCTAGATAGATTAAATAGTAAATGTGGGACTAAAAGAGATAGGAAAACACGTATATTGCATACATTTTGTCATAAACGGGTACAAGAGATATATGGAGGCTTCAAAATCCGGATATTAAGGCCTATACATGTATGTCTAAATCGCACCAGACGTTTTCGCGAATTGATATGTTTCTAATAGCAGAATTAATGACGGGTAGAAAAATAAAGACAGAGATCTGTGATATAAAGATATCAGATCATGCCATAATTTCATTAAATATAGAATTAAAAACCTACCAAAGACATCGCAGTAATGAAGTATTCTTCCCTAAGTATCTAGCAAAAAATATTCCCTTTCAAAATTGGATGAAGAGTAGGTGGCAAGAATACGTAATAGACAATAAATCGTATGAAAATAAACCAGAAATATTTTGGGAATGTGGTAAAGCAGTCTTAAGGGGGGAAATTAAGGCATATCTTTGTAAGGCCAAAAAAACTAACAAACAACAGGAGGAACAGCTCTCTAATGCTGTTAAAAATAGTTTTAACACATATATAGCACATCCAACGAAAGCCCATTGGGACAAATACATAAAGCTAAAAATGCAGAGAGACTTACTACTAAAAAAAAATATGATACAGGAAGATATGCGTATTAAAGCATTATATGGAGGATTTAGGGGAAGATCCGCTAAATATTTAGCATATGTAACAAAAAGGAGATCCAAAAATAATATAGGGGCAATTAAACAGGGAGAACTTAGAGTTACCACAAACAAAGAGATACAGAAGATCTTTGTAGAGTTTTTTAAAAATATATACACTGCAGGTATAACTAATCAAGAGGCTAAAAATAAGTTCTGGGATAAAGTTAATTTACCTAAACTATCGCAGGAGACAATGGAAACTATCAATGCCCCAATTTCATTAGCAGAAATTGAACAAGGAATAAAAAAACTTAAAACTAATAAAGCACCAGGACCAGATAGGCTACCTGCGGAATTTTATCAAATATTATCGAAAGAAGTTTCACCAGTTCTATTTCATTTATACAACAGCTATTTTTTACAACATAAGCATTGTTCGGCTGGTTTTGCCACGTCCAACATTACACTTCTTCTCAAAAAAGATAAAGACCCAGAAAACCCGGCATCATATCGTCCTATATCCCTACTCAATATAGACTATAAACTATTGACTTCTATAATAGCCAATCGCCTCAAACCATGTATATCTGATATTATCCATGATAACCAAACCGGCTTCATGCCTGGGAGAAACCCAGTAAAAAATATTTGGAAAACAATGTTGATACTAGAATATATTCAAGATAAAATTAAGAATGGTAGGGGAGAGGGGGTTTTGGACGCGGCAATACTTGCGGTCGATGCTGAAAAAGCTTTTGACTATATTAGCTGGGATCATTTATTTACGACATTAGATAAGTTTGGATTTAAAGACAATATTACAAAGCTAATAAAAAATCTATATAATAACCCAATATCAGTGGTGGTAGTTAATGGGAATACATCCGAGAGCTTTAGATTACAGAGAGGGACAAGGCAGGGATGCCCCCTATCCCCATTACTATTTAATCTATCTATTGAACCTCTTGCAAAAACTTTAAGAGAATGTTTGCCAGGTATACATATTGGAGAACAAAAAATGGTTCTCTCGCTATATGCAGACGATCTGTTGATATATCTAAGCAATATAGAAGAAACTGTACCTTTAATGCTGAAAGAAATTCAATTATTCAGTGAGATCTCAGGTTATACAATAAACTATGGGAAGTCGGAAATCCTTTGGTTAAAAAAGCCACCAGATTTTAAAAGAATATTGCCTTTTAAAGAAACATTAAAGATTAAATATTTAGGCATTATACTGTCCAAAAACATGATGGAATGTTATGAATTAAATTATCCCAAAGTATTCGAAGAATGTAAAAAGAAACTAGTATCCTGGGCTAATTTACCCATTTCTCTAACCGCAAGAGTAATGTTAATCAAATCTATATTATTTCCTAAAATTCTTTACCTATGCCAAAACATCCGCTACTATTACATAAAAAAGATAAGAAATGTTTTAAAAAACACTGCACACAATTTATTTGGGCAGGGAAAAGACCACGGATTGCCTTAGACAAACTACAATATAGTAAACTAATAGCAGGTATGGATTTTCCGGACATAGAAGTGTACAATTTAGCAACTACAGCCAAATACGCAATGGATTGGTTAACGAACCAAAAATATTCAACATTTGGCTATATAGAAAATAATATGAGTGAACCATTTAATTTGGGTACACTCCTACATTGTCCTATATCTAAAATCCCTAAGAGAATTACGAACATATCAATATTCAAAAACACAATAAAGGCATGGCAACAAGTCTGTAATCGAGTGCAAGTGAATCCTTTTTGCACAGATTTCCTCAGTATTTGTGGTAACCCAGAATTTCACCCCGGTTTTACACAAACAGTATTTCACCGTTGGAAAAGGAAAGGCTTAGTTTATGTTAGACAACTGTTGTCAGAAGATCTGACAGTTAACTCATTTGTAAACTTAGCCGGAATTTATGATCTTGCAAAAAATGATTTCTTCGCCTTTCTTCAGATTCGCCACTATATAAATAATTTACAAACTAAATACAAGCCCAACTGGTCTTTGGGGATCTTTGATAATACCATAAAATTATATGAAAATGGTAAGACATTAATCTCAATTGTGTATAATATGATTAATTCTTTCAATAATGAAGCACATTTAAAATCAATAAAAGTTAGATGGTACAAAGAGTTTCCTAACTTAAATACAGAGGAAATAAGGCAATCTTTTAAATTAAGCTATAGATATTGGGTACCGACTAACTCGAGAGAGTCACATCTAAAACTGATCAGGAAAGTCTATATAACTAATGCTAGTATAACTGAATGGTATGGAGATATCTTAACATGCCCTAAGTGCAGTGCAGAGAAAGCAGATATCATTCATTATTTTTGGGATTGCCCAATGGTGTACCAGCTATGGAGACAAATTAATTATTGGCTTAAGAGGAAACTTCATATAGATTTTGAAATTCAAAGTTTTCATGTTTTTTTCTTGGTAAAATACTCAGATAGACATAGAGATAACGAGTTAATCAATACAATAATTTTTGTAACCAGGAATTGGATTCTTAAGGAGTGGAAAGGAGTGAAAGCTCCGAAATTTGTGACCTGTAAAAATGTGATAATCAGACAATGTATGTTAGAACAATATGATATACGTGAGGTATCCAATCTCTATTTGGATGTTTTTTTTAAGAAATGGGAAAAGTTGATTTTCTCGTTGCCTTTAAATGTACAAATACAACTGATAGCCCCTTTCAGAAATACAGAATATGTTATGATTAATATTTTAGCAGGTTCATTCCCTCAAAATTGGAGCGGAATTTAGTGTTCGTATGGAGGTTTTTTTTTTTTTTTTTCTCCCTCCCTCCCCGCTTCTCCCTCCCGCGCCTCCCCCCCCCCCGCAGGAGCACACCAAGTTCAGAGGACAGAATTATTATCATATTGACTAAAGCAGGTAACATGCATATAGAGTATAGGTTGCTACGGAATAGATTAATGTGGTATGTTGTTGGGTAGAAACTTTCTATGTAAGATTTTGATCTTCCTTAAATTGAATATATTCAAGTGTTAATTATAGGTATGAAGTTTTGTTCAAATTGAAGATATCATATTATGGTTTATGTTAATTTGCTACGGTAGTCACACTGTTGTTGTATTAGTTAACACTATGCTCTGACCAGAGTATATATATGTAAGATTGCAAGAAAGTTATTTACAAAAAGATTTGTCAACTTTGTACATGTGAAAGTCTTCAACAATAAAGCTTGTTAAAAACTAAAAAAAAAAAAAAAAAAAAAGAATAGGTGTGGTTATGTTTCACTCTTAGAGTGGTCATTTAGCATTTATAAGCCAGAGCTCTCAGTCTTTGGATAGAAGCCTGAGGAAACAGACAGAGATCTGAGAAACTAGTTGCTTGTTTATCCGTTGTTACGGTCACATTTGTGACATTTTATATTGTATTTTACTGCACCATTAAACTATGGTATTTTAACTCTTTGCTGAGAGCCTGAGCTTGATTGAAATCTACCCTGGAGTGATTTGTTGCACTGCCTTGGTCAGTGAACTGGGACACTGTGAACTCCCAGTCTGCCTCTATAAGCACAACAGAGTGCTGCTTTACTTGTGAGTATAAAATCTGTATTCACCTTTTTTTACATTTGTCCAAACTGTATCACACGAGGAGGCGCCCTTGTCTTTGTGATTTTCTTTGCACAGAGATAGTATTTACCCAGACTGGTTTTGTGACAAGGAGCTGACTTATGGATCTAAGGGAGAATCTTATATATGTGCTACCCAGGAGGACTAATAAACCTCTGAAGTGCCCTCCTAATCTTGGGACTGTCTGAGCATCAATATCATATACAGATAAGAACTTATTAAAGACTTAATACTATTTATTTGTTATATATTGTTTTAAGCTGCATTTTCTGTTTATATTGATCTCATCACATCACATTTGATGAGAGTCCATGTCTCATTTTTTCTGTAATTGTCATTATTATTTTGTCTTTATACATTATTATCTGATCATTTTATATTATTTTTAAGTTTTTATTGTTTTTACTATACTTCAGTATTATCCTACAGATTGTTTTATATATTTCTTCTAGCGCCCCCTAGAGTTACGCTTGCATAGTGTAACAGGTATTTCGAAATCTTTAAAATGCCTGGTATGGTTTTTTTTTTTTTTTTTTCTTTTTTTTTTTATGTTCTCTTCATGGCTGTACAACATTTAACACCCTGCGAGGTGGTCTTATTTTTGTAATATGTTTTAAGTTGATACTGTGTGTTGTTTTTCTTTTACACTGTTGGCACGTATAAATAAACAATAAAAAAAAAAAGAGGTTATGGAGGAGATTCTTACATAAGGAGATACACTGCTATAGTGTCTGTAAAAAAACATAATTTATGTAAGAACTTACCTGATAAATTCATTTCTTTCATATTAGCAAGAGTCCATGAGCTAGTGACGTATGGGATATACATTCCTACCAGGAGGGGCAAAGTTTCCCAAACCTTAAAATGCCTATAAATACACCCCTCACCACACCCACAATTCAGTTTAACGAATAGCCAAGAAGTGGGGTGATAAGAAAAAAGTGCGAAAGCATATAAAATAAGGAATTGGAATAATTGTGCTTTATACAAAAAAATCATAACCACCACAAAAAAGGGCGGGCCTCATGGACTCTTGCTAATATGAAAGAAATGAATTTATCAGGTAAGTTCTTACATAAATTATGTTTTCTTTCATGTAATTAGCAAGAGTCCATGAGCTAGTGACGTATGGGATAATGACTACCCAAGATGTGGATCTTTCCACACAAGAGTCACTAGAGAGGGAGGGATAAAATAAAGACAGCCAATTCCTGCTGAAAATAATCCACACCCAAAATAAAGTTTAATGAAAAACATAAGCAGAAGATTCAAACTGAAACTACTGCCTGAAGTACTTTTCTACCAAAAACTGCTTCAGAAGAAGAAAACACATCAAAATGGTAGAATTTAGAAAAAGTATGCAAAGAGGACCAAGTTGCTGCTTTGCAAATCTGATCAATCGAAGCTTCATTCCTAAACGCCCAGGAAGTAGAAACTGACCTAGTAGAATGAACTGTAATCCTTAGAGGCGGAGTTTTACCCGACTCGACATAAGCATGATGAAATAAAGATTTCAACCAAGAAGCCAAAGAAATGGCAGAAGCTTTCTGGCCTTTTCTAGAACCGGAAAAGATGACAAATAATACAAAGCTCTAACAGCATCCAAAGAATGCAATGATTTCTCTTTAGAATTCATAGGATTAGGACATAATGAAGGAACCACAATTTCTCTACTAAGGTTGTTAGAATTCACAACCTTAGGTAAAAAATACAAAAGAAGTTCGCAGCACCGCCCCATCCTGATGAAAAATCAGAAAAGGAGACTCACAAGAAAGAGCAGATAATTCAGAGACTCTTCTGGCAGAAGAGATGGCCAAAAGAAACAAAACTTTCCAAGAAAGTAATATAACGACCAAAGAATGCATGGGTTCAAAAGGAGGAGCTTGAAAAGCCCCCAGAACCAAATTCAAACTCCAAGGAGGAGAAATTGACTTAATGACAGGTTTTATACGAACCAAAGCTTGTACAAAACAATGAATATCAGGAAGATTAGCAATCCTTCTGTGAAAAAAGAACAGAAAGAGCAGAGATTTGTCCTTTCAAGGAACTTGCGGACAAACCTTTATCTAAACCATCCTGAAGAAACTGAAAAATTCTCGGTATTCAAAAAGAATGCCAAGAAAAAATGATGAGAAAGACACTAAGAAATATAAGTCTTCCAGACTCTATAATATATCTCACTAGATACAGATTTACGAGCCTGTCACATAGTATTAATCACAGAGTCAGAGAAACCTTCTTTGACCAAGAATCAAGCGTTCAAACTCCATACCTTAAAATTTAAGGATTTGAGATCCTGATGGAAAAAAGGACCTTGCGACAGAAAGTCTGGTCTTAACGGAAGAGTCCACAGCTGGCAAGAGGCCATCCGGACAAGATCCGCATACCAAAACCTGTGAGGCCATGCTGGAGCTACCAGCAGAACAAACGAGCATTCCTTCAGAATCTTGGAGATTACTTTTGGAAGAAGAACTAGAGGCGGAAAGATATAGGCAGGATGATACTTCCAAGGAAGTGATAATGTATCCACTGCTTCCGCCTGAGGATCCCGGGATCTGGACAGATACCAGGGAAGTTTCTTGTTTAGATGAGAAGCCATCAGATCTATTTCTGGGAGTTCCCACATTTGAACAATCTGAAGAAATACCTCTGGGTGAAGAGACCATTCGCCCGGATGCAACGTTTGGCGACTGAGATAATCCGCTTCCCAATTGTCTATACCTGGGATATGAACCGCAGAGATTAGACAGGAGCTGGATTCCGCCCAAACCAAAATTCGAGATACTTCTTTCATAGCCAGAGGACTGTGAGTCCCTCCTTGATGATTGATGTATGCCACAGCTGTGACATTGTCTATCTGAAAACAAATGAACAACTCTCTCTTCAGAAGAGGCCAAAACTGAAGAGCTCTGAAAATTGCACGGAGTTCAAAAATATTGATCGGTAATCTCACCTCCTGAGATTCCCAAACCCCTTGTGCCGTCAGAGACCCCCACACAGCTCCCCAACCTGTAAGACTTGCATCTGTTGAGATTATAGTCCAGGTCGGAAGAACAAAGAATCCCCCTGAACTAAACGATGGTGAACTGTCCACCATGTCAGAGAGTGTCGTATAATCGGTTTAAAGATATTAATTGAGATATCTTTGTGTAATCCCTGCACCACTGGTTCAGCATACAGAGCTGAAGAGGTCGCATGTGAAAACGAGCAAAGGAGATCGCATCCGATGCGGCAGTCCTAAGACCTAAAATTTCCATGCATAAGGCTACCAAAGGGAATGATTGTGACTGAAGGTTTTGACAAGCTGATATCAATGTTAAACTTCTCTTATCTGACAAGGACAGAGTCATAGACACTGAATCTATCTGGAAACCTAAAAAGGTTACCCTTGTCTGAGGAAACAATGAACCGATTGGTAAATTGATCCTCCAACCATGATCTTGAAGAAACAACACAAGTCGATTCGTATGAGATTCTGCGAAAATGTGAAGACTGAGCAAGTACCAAGATATCGTCCAAAAAAGGAAATACCAAAACCCTGTTCTCTGATTACAGACAGAAGGGCACCGAGAACCTTTGAAAAAAATTCTTGGAGCCGACGCTAGGCCAAACGGTAGAGCCACATAACTGGTAATGCTTGTCTAAAAAGAGAATCTCAGAAACTAAAAGTGATCTGGATGAATCGGAATATGCAGATATGCATCCTGTAATAGCTTGGTAGCTCCAGCACTGGGCAGCGATTTTCCTGAAGTATCTTCTGACTCAGTTGCAACATGGAACATCTTGCAATATGTAAAAGAAAAAACAACATATAAAGCAAAATTGATCAAATTCCTTAAATGACAGTTTCAGGAATGGGAAAAAAATGCCAGTGAACAAGCTTCTAGCAACCAGAAGCAATAAATAATGAGACTTAAATAATGTGGAGACAAAAATGACGCCCATATTTTTTAGCGCCAAAAAAGACGCCCACATTATTTGGCGCCTAAATGCTTTTGGCGCCAAAAATGACGCCACATCCGGAACGCCGACACTTTTGACGCAAAAAAACGTCAAAAAAAAAATGACGCAACTTCCGGCGACACGTATGATGCCGGAAACAGAAAAAAAAATTTTGCGCCAAAAAAGTCAGCGCCAAGAATGACGCAATAAAATGAAGCATTTTCTGCCCCCGCGAGCCTAACAGCCCACAGGGAAAAAGTCAAATTTTTTAAAGGTAAGAAAAAATTATTGAAACAAATGCATTTATCCCAAGTATGAAACTGACTGTCTGAAAATAAGGAATGTTGAACATCCTGAGTCAAGGCAAATAAATGTTTGAATACATATATTTAGAACTTTATAAAAAAGTGCCTAACCATAGCTTAGAGTGTCACAGAAAATAAGCTTACTTACCCCAGGACACTCATCTACATGTTGTAGAAAGCCAAACCAGTACTGAAACGAAAATCAGCAGAGGTAATGGTATATATATAAGAGTATATCGTCGATCTGAAAAGGGAGGTAAGAGATGAATCTCTACGACCGATAACAGAGAACCTATGAAATAGACCCCGTAGAAGGAGATCATTGAATTCAAATAGGCAATACTCTCCTCACATCCCTCTGACATTCACTGCACACTGAGAGGAAAACCGGGCTCCAACCTGCTCCGGAGCGCATATCAACGTAGAATCTAGCACAAACTTACTTCACCACCTCCATAGGAGGCAAAGTTTGTAAAAACTGAATTGTGGGTGTGGTGAGGGGTGTATTTATAGGCATTTTAAGGTTTGGGAAACTTTGCCCCTCCTGGTAGGAATGTATATCCCATACGTCACTAGCTCATGGACTCTTGCTAATTACATGAAAGAAACAGAGATTCCAGGCCCTAAGTCAAGATTTCCAAGAGGATCTGTGAATTAACACCCCTGTACGCCTAACAGAGGCAATATTGTTGAGTAAAGTTTGTTTATAAAGTAAAAGATGAATTGTGATAGATTCATCCTGTGATAGGAGATGTGGCATCTTAAAGGGTGCTGAAAAGGCTGGGGCTGCTTAATCACTATAATAAGCTGTGCTGTGAAATTGGTTGTATGGCATAGTTTAGTGCAACATGTTGCTGTGGGGGTTACAAATCTGGCTAGGTTGACCTCTAGTGGTAGTATTAGGCAATAGCGTGTTATGTTTAAAATAATATATTCTGGTGTGTTATCTCACTCTGCGTCCTCGGCCGCTGGACCCAGGGCATGTCTTGAAATATAGTTTAAGCATATAAGTCTTCAGTTTTGGGGTAGTTGCAATTGGTGTTAAATTGAGTGAGGTGTGCTGGAATCAGATATATCATACACAATTGCAAGATAGCCACAAAAGAAAATAAGGATAATTAACTAATGCAGCAACTTAATTTCAATTAAGGTTATGCATTAACATGTTATAAAGAACAAATAATAAACAAACTGGTTGATTACAAATACCGTGGAATATATCAACCAAACTAAATATGAGTTAATCCACAGCAAGCATTATTGAATATTTGAGCTTTATACCTAACCCTTCCCTGAGTCCCAGATTCCACCACAAACATGAAGTGTGCGAACCACCTTGTGTGTCTTGCACAATTGTTGAGGGAATGTTATTAATTCTGGCATCTCTGGGGGGTCCCTGTCAAATAAGATCCGGATCGCATACTTATGGAGTCTTCCCCGTGTCATTGTAGTACTGTTAGGCTGTTCTGGAGTACCCACCAACTTTGTCCGCATCCTAGTCAGCCTTTTCTCTCTTGTCGAATTCATAGAGTCGAGTCGTATCTCAGCAGTTGTGTGAGGTTTGTGGATGGTGTATTTGCATGCCTCTGCGGGTCTTGCATTATTGCAGTATTGATGCGGTTAGTTTTGGCAGCAATTCCGGACCGCAGTCCTCTCGTTGCCAGTTATAAGTCTGCTGATGATGCGCTACATCACACTGCTTCTCCTGTTTGGTCTCGCTAGTAATGGCGGTATTATGGTCGGAGAACGGTGTGGAAAGAGGTTTGTTTGATGCTGGATGAAGTGTTTTGCCTGCTCCGAGTAGTCTTGTCAGGTGATCATATGGCGCCCTCTCCATCAGGCCCTGCATTAGGCTGTCTATCCTTTAGAAGAACTTGTCCAGTCCTGATATTTGGATATCTTCCTCCATTCTCTCAACTTTGAGTGTGTGAGACAATAGTATAATTTTGCTGGTTCAGGTAGTATTGCTGCCCGATATTAATTTCTCAGTTAGAGCCTTAAACCTCGGAGTTCACCGAGGGGGAAGTGCCGCCTGTAGTGAGCCGCTGCTCCAGGCCCCTATTGTCCAAGTCAGAGTTCTAAAACATAAAATATTAAAAAAAAATCTGAATTATCAGATGTAAATATTTTTTAATTATTTTTAGTCAATGAATGTAAAACTCATTCATTAAGATATCTCTCACCTTTAACCAAAATGCACAAAAAGAGTAACTGCCTATCTTTTTAAATTTTATTTATTTTGGGAGATTCAGACAATCAGAACTCCCACATAATTAACAGAAAGTTAGAGTAATAGTTAAGCTGCACATTATTGTTGTACCAAACCAGTGCATACACAACCCATCTTGTCACTACCATTCCAGATTTAGTAGAGGTGCGGGGCGTATCTGTTTCTTGTCAGTGGCGCAGCTGGTATGGCTTGAGATTGGCCTTACCCTCCCCATAACAACAAAGTAAAATAAATAAATAAAGCTTTATGTATATACTGTACATGACTATGGAATTTTCAAAACTGGCTACTACTAAGGTTAAAAACATCTAAACATACTTTTGTAATCTCCAGAGTTTGATTGGAAAGCGTGTTAAAGGGCCATAAAACCAATAAAAAAAATATTACATTTATGAATAGAATAAATAAAAACATAATTTATGTAAGAACTTACCTGATTTATTTCTTTCATGGTGGCAAGTCCATGAGCTAGTGACGCATGGGATATACATTCCTACCAGGAGGGGGTAAAGTTTCTCAAACCTCAGATGCCTATAAATACACCTCCTACCTCACTCATACCTCAGTTGTAAAAGCATAAAAAAGAGGAACAGGATAAATAATGTGCTTTATATAAAAAAAATCATTACCCCCCAAAAATTGTGTGGGTCTCATGGACTCTTGCCACTATGAAAGAAATGAATCAGGTAAGTTCTTACATAAATTGTTTTCTTTCATATAGGTGGCAAGAGTCCTTGCGCTAGTGACGTATGGCATATAGTTGATAAAAAATGGGCTATAACCAGTTGTAGAAATTTTAGTGTTGTTATATACGAATTCGGCTAGTGATAAGTAAGTAGCCTAAGAATCCTGATGATGAGAGAAATAGCAGCGCAAATACTGCTCTAGCCACTGATTTACCCTCTCCGTCTGCCCATTCATCTGGGGGTGGTACGAGGTGCTGAGCCTTTGATCAATATGGAGAGCCAAACAGAGATTTTGCCAGAATCTGGACGTGAACTGGGATCCGCGGTCACTAAGGAACACCTTGGGGATACCATGTAACCGTACCACATTCTGGAGGATCAGGTCAGAAGTTTGATTTGAGATAGGTAGAGTTGCACAAGGGATAAAGTGTGCCATTTTTGAAAAGAGGTCCATGACCACAAAAATCGTTGTGAATCCATTAGATAGTGGAAGATCTACTATAAAGTCCATCGAAACTGTTTCCCATGGAGTATGTGGAGCAGGTAGTTATTGTAAAAGCCCAATTGGAAGCTGCCTGGAATGTTTGGACGTTGCACATATAGAACAACGGGAAAGAATGTCCTTCATATCATCAAACATGGTGGGCCACCAGTAAAAACACTTGAGGAGGTCTATAGTTTTCTCCCTGCCCATGTGCCCTGCAAGAGGTGAGTCATGCACAGTTTTGAGAACAGTAGGTCTGAATGATGGAGGTATATATATCTTGTCATCTCTGTAGAACAGACCATCTGAATTCCTGGTGAGTAATGAAAGAGGCTTAGAAGTGTCATTAGTTATCGCATTTCTGAATTCAGAACTGACTTCTGTGAGCAGACCCAAAAAACAGTGTTTAGGAATGATGGTGGTCAGTAAATTATCTGGAACTGTTTTGTGTCCTTGTCTGGAAAGGGCATCAGCCTTTCCGTTTTTTGTACCCGGTCTGTAAGTGATGACATACTGGAAACAGGAAAAATACAGGCTCCAACGGAGTTTCCTAGAGGATAGAGTGCGATTTGACTGTAAATATTGAAGATTTTTGTGGTCTGTGTATATGACAGTAGGATGAGTAGAGCCTTCAAGTAAATGCCGCCAGTGATCAAAGGAACACTTGATTGCGAGCAATTCTTTTTCCCCCGACGGGATAGTTCAATTCAGCTGGCTGCATGAGTCTTGAAAAATATGCTACGGGATGCAGAGGGTCTTTAAAAGACTTCCTTTGAGAGAGTATTCCTGCTATGGCGAAATCAGAAGCATCCACCTCTAAAATGAACTGTTTGTCCATAGCCGGATACTGCAAGATGGGTGCACTGGTAAATTTGGTTTTCAGGAGATCAAACACGTTTTGAGCTTGGGTTGTCCATTTAAAGGTATGGTTTAATTTGGTGAGGTCAGTCAAAGGTTTGGTAATAGCTGCGAACCCAGGTATGAATTTCCTGTAGAAATGAGAAAAACCTAAGAAGCGCTGTACATCTTTTTTAGTGTGAGGTTCTGGCCAGTTTAGGATGGCCTGTACCTTATCATTTTGCATCTTAATGCCAAGTGGGGATATCTGATATCCGAGAAATGTTATGTCACTGGACTTGAATATACATTTTTCGAGTTTGGCATAGAGATTGTTTTTTCTTAACCTTGTTAGGACCTCTTTTACATGTGTTCTGTGCTGTTCAAGATTTTGGGAATAAATTAAGATGTCATCTAAATAGACCACGAGGAAAACATCCAAGATATCCCTGAAAAGGTCATTGATAAGACTCTGGAATGTAGCTGGAGCATTGCAGAGTCCGAATGTCATCACTGTATACTCAAATAGACCATATCTAGTCCTGAATGCAGTGAGCCATTCGTCTCCAGCCCTCATTCGTATTAGATTGTAGGCACCCCGGAGATCCAATTTTGTGAAAACCGAGGCGCCCCTTAATCTCTCTATCAACTCAGGGATGAGGGGGAGCGGATATCTATTCTTACGTGTGCGCTTGTTGAGCTCCCTATAATCGATAATATGTCCCATCTTTATTGGTCACAAAAAATATGCCTGCCCCTGCAGGCGAAGTACTGGGTCTAATAAACCCATTCCTGAGATTCTCATCTATATAGGTCTTTAGATGTTCTAACTCAGGCTTGGAAAGAGGGTAAATATGACCAAAAGGGATTGTGACCCCCGGGAGTAAATCAATCGGGCAATCATAAGCCCTATGTGGCGGTAGGGTTTCTGCATCCTTTTTGTTGAAAACATCAGCAAATTCTACATATTGTGGTGGAAGTTTGGAGTCATCTAAGTGTAAGAGTGTGACTTTGTCAGTATTTCTGCACTCATGATGATGTGTAGGGAAAGTAAGGCTGCGTTCAACCCAGTTTATGTGAGGTTTATGTGAGACGAGCCAATCTATACCTATTATAATATTGAACATAGGCGAGGAGATTATATCAAAAGAGAGAGAATCAGTTACATGTGAATTGAATAATACCTGGAGAGGAATGGTTTGATGTGTGACAAGCCCAGATGAGAGTAAGGAGCCATCAATGACCTTGACAGAGACCGGCTTATGCTTAGACAAAACTGGAATTTTATTTTTATTCACAAAACCAAGGTCAACAAAATTCCTACAAGATCCGGTATCTACAATGGCTTCAGTGGTGATCCTCAAGCGGTCCCACTGCAAGATAAGAGGGATGGTTATATAAGTAGTGTTAACTGTTTTTGTAAGAAGGCTTACTGAAGAGCTTAATGACCTACCCTTTTTAGTTTTCATTATGACTGGACAGTCTTTAACTTTGTGGTTAGGAGAAGCGCAGTACATGCAAAGGCACATTTGTTTCCTCCTAGATCTTTCCTGGGAAGTCAGAGGCCCCTTTAAGACTCCTATATCCATGGGTTGAGAAGTTTCTTTGACTTGATAAGAAAGTGCTGGAACATAGCTTCTAGATGAGCTAGCCCGTTCTAAGCGCCTTTCCCTAAGGCGTCTATCTATATTGATGGTAAGGGAGAAGAAATCCTCTAGGGTGTTAGGGATCCCCGTACGTGATAATTCATCTTTTATTTCATCAATTAAACCCATTCTGAACTGAGTCTTCAAGGAGACTTTGTTCCATTCTGAATCCTTAGCGAAAATTTTAAATTGGGTAATGTAGGTCTCTACAGGATTTTTTCTCTGTTTAAGGGATCTTAATGCATTTTCTGCGGAAACCTGCCTGAAGGGGTCATCATACAAAGCAGACATCTGCGTAAAGAAGGCAGTAAGAGAACCCAGAATGGAATCCTCTCTCTCATAAAATGTATCTGACCAGGCCCTAGGTTCCCCTCTGAGATAGAATATTACTGTGAGTACTCTAGATCTTTCAGATGGATAGGTTCTAGGTTTCATTTAGAAAAGGAGCATACAGGAATTTTTAAGAGATAACTTTTTAAGAGAGAACTTCTCTGGAGGGCATACCAAGGGCTCTAGGTGTGCTTCAGAGGATGGAGGTTTAGGGGCAAGGACTTCCCTTAGACAAGCTTTTAAAGCCTGATTTTCAACCTGCAATTTGTGGAAGGAATTGGACAGGGCATCCATCCTGTCAGATAATGCTTGTATCCTGTTACAAATAGATTCTTGATCCATGATCACCTTAAAAACTAAAGAGATCAAAATAAAGAATAAGAACAATCTTATGTGATCAACACAGGTTCTTATTTTTCTTTTGGCTGGTTGACTATGTAAAGATCATAGCAATTGATCAATTGGTTTGGTAAAACCTACTAAAGTTAACCCTCCTGTTTATGTAACTCCTTACGGTTAGAAATATGAGTTCATGTCTCACAAAGGGAACCAGCGCTTGTTCAATAGGTTACCTTTGTGAGATTGCTATATATGCCTAATGTGAAGTTGAATGAAACATAGATTCACATAATTCACAGCTGGCAAAATCTTTCAGGTAAGAGAAACGAAACAAAGTTAATCTGGAGATGTTAGATTCAGTGACGTGCAGTAATAGGAGGCAGGGGAGGCAGTGCCTACCCTGTCCAATGAGGGAAAAAAAGTTTTAAAATAATATTTATTAAAAAAAAAATAAGTGTTTTTTATTTTATTAATTTTTTGGCCACACCCACCCCTCGCCCCAAGGGTACCCCCCCCCACCCCCATGGCGATAACTATTACTAGTAGAGACACTGTGCGCTTGCGCTGCAAAAGTCACCATCATCCATTGTTGCGCAATTAGGAGGCAGTGAGCCGGTCCGCTGCCCTCCATCAATTGCGCAACATGGATCTAAGTAAGTGTTGACTGCTCACTTAGAGCAGCGCCACCCACTGGTGACTCGCTGGGCCCTCATACAAGCTCCAATGGATGCGGTTCTCAAAACCGCCTCCATGATGGAGCTACTCTTTCAGCCAATCAGCATTCAGCACTGCGGGGAGGCGTGCCTGCTGGGCTGCTGAGTGTGGGTCATGTGATGTCGGGTTTACTTCGAGCCGACACAGTCAGACTTCAGGCGGGAAGACTCAGTACAGGAGGGAGCTGCTGCTACTGGTGGGAAGGAGAGACTGCTGCCTCCTGTGACCTGTGACCAGGATTCAAGAAATTGGACAGCGACTTTAAGGGATCAGCTGCTGCCCTGCCCTACTACTTAACCGGTAAGTAATTGAGACTGACTGTCTACAAAAAAACTAAAAAAAACTGCCTTCTGCATATTAAGTGCCCTCTGGTCTGACAGTGACTGTCAGCCCAGAGGGCACTTAATATGCAGAAGGCAGTTTTTTTATTTTTTTGTAAATGTATTTATGTAAAAAAAAATGTTCTTTTTTTTATTACCGATGGGGGGCGGGGCTACGGTGGCGGCAGGGGGCGGGGCTACGGCGGCGGCAGGGGGCGGGGCTATGTCGGCCGGGGGCGCACGATCAAGTGTGTTGTAAGTACACACTGACTGTGTAACATTGTGGATACAAGGCCCTAGGAGAAGCTGAACCATCTGCCAACACAGTAGGTAGCAGGTGCAGGGTGAGCCCTGGGGCTGATGGGGTTTACAGAGAGGGCACTGAGGCTGAATGGGGTTACAAGGGGGACTCTGGGGCTTATGGGGTTTACAGGGGTGCTGCAGCTGATTGGAGTTACAGGGTGTGCTGAGGCTGATGGGGGTTACAGAGGGTGCTGAGGCTGATGGGGGTTACAGAGGGGACGCTGAGGCTGATTGGGGTTACAAGGGGGACCCTGGGGCTAATAGGGTTTATACAGGGTGGAGTGCTGAGGCTGATTGGGGTTACAAGGGGGGACCCTGGGGCTAATGGTGTTTACACAGGGTGGTGGTGCTGAGGCTGATGGGGGTTACAGGGGGTGCTAAGGCTGATTGGGGTTACAAGGGGGACCCTGGGGCTGATGGGGTTTACAGGGGGGTTGATAAGGCCGATTGGGGTTACAGGGAAGGGGCCCTGGGGCTGATGGTGTTTACAGGGGGGTGCTGAGACTGATTGGGGTTATAGGGGGTTCCAGTGGGGCCCAGGGACTGATGGTGGTCACAGGGGGGCCAGGGACTGATGGTGGTTTCAGGGGGGTGCTGAGGCTGGTTAGGGTAATCACTATCAAACTCAGGTCCACCCCTGTAACCCCAATCAGCCTAAGCACCCCCCTGTAATGTAACCCCCATCAGCCTCAGCACCCTCCTGTAATATAACCCCCATCAGCCTCAGCACCCCCCCCTGTAAACCCCATCAGCCCTGGGGCCCCCATGTAACCCCCATTAGCCACAGGGTCCCCCTTGTAATGCCAATCTGCCTCAGCACCCCCCCCCCCTGTAAAACCCATCAGCCCCAGGGCCCCTCCTGTAATTAGTATGTAGGATAGCCTTATGCTTATCCCAGGCATTAATTAGTATTTATTTATTTAATTTAGTATAGTAGATAATTTTTTTTATTTTGGTATCCTTTGTTTAAAAGCATACCTATGTAGGCTCATGAGAAGCAATGCATTACTGGGAGCTAGCTTTTGATTTGTAGCTTTTGTTTAGGTGAACGTGGAGGGGGGGCACCACAGAAGTAGCCCGCACAGGATGCCGCCAGGACACCTAAGGCCGGCACTGGCCACATGACAGCAATAAGAGGTATTAGATTGAAGTCGGACATAAGGTGCTGCTATCATCTACATCCCTTTTGCCTAACAAGAAGATGTGTGTGATATTGCATGCCACTAACCACTTGACAATAAATAACGTTATTTATAATCCGGCTACATAAATTAGCATTCTGTAACAGCTGACAGCAGCACCTTATGTCCGACTCCAATCCAATACCTCTTATTCTTGTCATGTAGCACAGTGGCAGACATGTTAAACTTAACTATTGTAGCTACTAGCTAAGCAGTACTCGTCACTATTCAATCCCTAACCACATTTAGCAGGGCTGACTGAACAAGAATTCTGAAGCACATTGCACCAGCTTTCATGTCACCCCACTGCCGAGGGCAAGAGGGGGCTTACAGGAGAGCAGGAGAGGGAAGCAGGGAGCCCACATGAGATCGCTTGGGTAGCCACTGTCTAATAACAGCAGTCAGAGTTGCCGGCGGAATGTCAAATATAGAAAACTGCAAAACTATCTTTACAATGTGTTGGAGAGACCCAGGGGCTGGGCTTTCGTCTATCATGTGAGTAAAAACAACAACAACATTTTTCTTGCTCTTTAGACTAATGGAATAACTAATGTGATATTACCCGTATTATATTGTGCATGATGAGCTGACATATGTGTATTGTATGACTTTACAGTACTGATAACATAACTCCAGAGGTTCCCTATAATGACAATAAATTACATAATAATTGGGCGCAGCTGCATTTTATACAATATATTGTGGCTGTATTGATTTTTTTGCAAAGTGAAATGTGATTTTCTTTGTAAGATAAGCACATATTTGGTGCATAAGCCACTTTTCCTTTCGGATACCCTTGATGTAATTTTTATAACCCACCTGACTTTAGTTATTAGTGTTTTAATTGTGTGTGAAACTATACAGACTTCCTTCAATGTAATGCAATTTTATGAAATGAAACAGTGTAGTAAATAGCTAGTATTCATCCTCGCACTGTTTCACACACAAAAAAAAATCTATTAAGAGAATTTATAGGGAAATTTTTTTAGCTATTTGGGGTTTTGAACCTAAGTCCTGAATGATATTCTCAGTCTGAGACTCTTCAACTTTCTGTTGGAAATGCACTGCTTTAGAATCATTCTGTGTATATTGGGAATATTACTTTCACTGTGTGTTGCATTTCTTAATACAGGTACAAGGCTTATAGTTGTTCTGTTCATATTGTACACAATTGTTAATAACAGACTTGCAGTTTAACTGTGCAATAGCTATACATGGATGCACTGTAAACTGATCCATGCTGTGTAGTCTCTGCTTTATACTGTGTCGTGAGGAAGCCCTGTCACTTACTGGAGTATTTGCATAAAGCGAGAGAGATAAAGAGAGTGTGTGTGTGTGTGAGAGAGAGAGAGTGTGTGAGAGTGTGTGTGAGAGTGTGTGTGAGAGTGTGTGTGTGAGAGTGTGTGTGTGTGAGAGTGTGTGTGTGTGAGAGTGTGTGTGTGAGAGTGTGTGTGTGAGAGTGTGTGTGTGTGTGTGTGTGTGAGAGTGTGTGTGAGTGAGTGAGAGTGTGTGAGTGAGAGTGTGTGTGTGAGAGTGTTTGTGTGTGTGAGAGTGTTTGTGTGTGTGAGAGTGTTTGTGTGTGTGAGAGTGTTTGTGTGTGTGAGAGTGTGTGTGTGAGAGTGTGTGTGTGTGAGAGTGTGTGTGTGTGAGAGTGTGTGTGAGTGAGTGAGAGTGTGTGTGAGTGAGTGAGAGTGTGTGAGAGTGTTTGTGTGTGTGAGAGTGTTTGTGTGTGTGAGAGTGTTTGTGTGTGTGAGAGTGTTTGTGGGAGAGTGTGTGTGTGAGAGTGTGTGTGTGAGAGTGTGTGTGTGTGAGAGTGTGTGTGAGAGTGTGTGTGAGAGTGTGTGTGAGAGTGTGTGTGTGTGAGAGTGTGTGTGTGTGAGAATGTGTGTGTGTGAGAGTGTGTGTGTGTGTGTGTGTGTGAGAGTGTGTGTGTGTGAGAGTGTGTGTGTGTGAGAGTGTGTGTGTGTGAGAGTGTGTGAGTGAGAGAGAGTTAGTGTGTGAGTGAGAGAGAGTTAGTGTGTGTATGTATATGTGTATAGAGATAAAAAATAATATGCATGTGTTTGTTTCTTGGGCGTATCATTGCCAGTGCCTCCCCAGCCTCTGACCTCACCGCACGTCACTGGTTAGATTACACATAGGAACAATTACCTGAATATAATTAGGAAAAAGCACAAGTCAGTGTTATTATGTAAAGTATGACGGTTCTGGCAATAACCACAGTAGTAGAGAATTTAGTTAACCAAGTTCATGTTAGAGAGAACGGAGACTAAAGATTTCAGTATCCAAACCTTATCCGTAAGAGATCAGCTCCAGCGTCAGCAGCAAGCTCCGTACCTCTGAGACACTGAACGCTGCAGCGGGCGGTAGCTGATGACGTAATCCGCTCTAGCCTCTCCATTCTCAGATGTTTATCGGGTGAAGGAGGCTTCCGGACACAGAGTTTGGATTTCCCTGCTAGCGAGCAGGAACACAGGAACACAGCAGGAGAATTACTTCAGCAGTGAAAGCACAAACGAACCGAGAGTGCTTACACAGGCGAGTGACGTGAGTAGTTCAGGGATTCTGAGAGACTCAATCAACCAGCAATGTAGCCTGGGAGGAGTCAGAATAAATAGCCAAATAATTAAAGGGGCAGAACCCCAATCACAACATATGCGGTGTTGACCCTTACACCTTAGGGGAAGGAGTGGTTTTCTGTTCTCTATTCTGACGAAAGGAACAAAAACAATAGGGAGCTTTAAATTTACCCTTAGATTTCTTGTCTTGGGGCAGAAAAACTCCCTTACCCCCAGTAACAGTGGAGATAATAGAATCCAATTGTGAACCAAATAGATTTTTTTTTTAAAAGAGAGAGATAATAATCTAGTTTTATATACCATGTCAGCATTCCAAGATTTAAGCCATAAAGCTCTTCTAGTTAGAATGGCTAAAGACATGGATTTAAAGGGACACTAAACACAAAATTTTTCTTTCATGATTCAGGTAGAGAATACAATTTTAAAGAACATTCCAATTTGCTTCTATTATCTCATTTGCTTCATTCTTTAGATATCTTTTGCTGAAGAAATAGCAATGCACATGGGTGAGCCAATCACGTGAGACATCTATGAGCAGCTACCAATCAGCAGCTACTAAGCATATCTAGATATGCTTTTCAGCAAAGTATATCAAAAGAATGAAGCAAAATAGATAATAGAAGTAAATTAGAAAGCTGTTTAAAATTACATGCTCTTTCTAAATCATGAAAGAAAAAAATTGGGTTTTATGTCCCTTTAACATTGATCTTTCTAACTAAATATAGCATCACAAATAAAATGATTTACATGTTCAATTAAACAATAATGTTAGATAATTCAGAATCTGAAGACAACTGCTGTGCTAAACTGTCCAACCAAAAAGTAGACGCAGCAGCAACATCAGACATAGATATAACAGGTCTAAGAATATAGCCAGTATGTAAATATGCCCTTCTTAGATAAGTTTCAAGCTTCCTTTCTAAAGGATCCTTGACTACAGGTAAAGGATACAATTTCTTAAACCTAGAAGAAAGTTCAAAGAGGTACCAGGGGAGCGATCCGATATACGGCGTCAGTTTTGGTGCAAGCGAGGGTACCCGCGCCGCCCGTAGTTTCACTTCGCACATCGGGGTATTACATATACCCCGCCGGCAGTTGCTAAAGTGACGTAAGTCGGACAAACTAGCTATATCCAGAAATAAGCGTAACTACAAATTTCTGGAGTCGCCAGTGACTTACGGCACTTTAGAAACTACCTGTGCCTAAAAAAACTTAATAGATATTAAATCTCCCGTAACTGTCTAACACGCCTTCCAAAAATCAGCCCGACACGTATACCCCTATATCCGCAATACCCCCTCTCACTCCTAATAATAAATGTATTAACCCCTAGACCGACAACCCCCCACAACGCAATAAGCCTAATTATTAACCCCTAAACCGCCATAGCCCACAACCTAATAAACTGTATTAACCCCTAAACCGCCGCTCCCGGAGCCCACCGCCACCTACATTATATGTATTAACCCCTAAACCGCCGCTCCCGGACCCTGCCGCACCTAAATAAAGTGTTTAACCCCTAAACCGCCGCTCCCGGACCCCGCCGCCACCTACATTAAATGTATTACCCCCTAATCTGACCCCCCTACACCGCCGCCACCTACATTAAATATATTAACCCCTAATCTGACCCCCCTACACCGCCGCCACCTACATTAAATGTATTACCCCCTAATCTGACCCCCCTACACCGCTGCCACCTACATTAAATGTATTACCCCCTAATCTGACCCCCCTACACCGCTGCCACCTACATTAAATGTATTACCCCATAATCTGACCCCCTACACCGCCGCCACCTACATTAAATATATTAACCCCTAATCTGACTCCCCTACACCACCGCCACCTACATTAAATGTATTACCCCCTAATCTGACCCCCCTACACCGCCGCCACCTACATTAAATATATTAACCCCTAATCTGCCCCCCCTACACTGCCGCCACCTACAATAAATGTATTACCCACTAAACCTAAATCTAACACTAACACCCCCCTAACTTAATTATTATTTAAATAAATATAAATAATATTAATATTACTAACTAAATTATTCCTATTTAAAACTAAATACCTATAAAATAAACCCTAAAATAGCTACAATATAATTAATAATTACATTGTAGCTATTTTAGAATTTATATTTATTTTACAGGTAACTTTGTATTTATTTTAACTAGGTACAATAGCTATTAAATAGTTAATAACTATTTAATAGCTACCTAGTTAAAATAATTACAAAATTACCTGTAAAATAAATCCTAACCTAAGTTACAAATACACCTAACACTACACTATCAATAAATTAATTAAATAAATTAACTACAATTATCTAAAATAAAATACAATTAAATAAACTAAACTATATTACAAAAAAACAAACACTAAATTACAAAAAATAAAAAAATATTACAAGAATGTCTTCTTCTGCCCGATGGGGCAGAAGAAGACATCCGGACCGGCAGAAGTCTTCATCCTATCCGGCAGAAGAGGAGATCTGGACAGGCAGAAGTCTTCATCCTATCCGGGCAGAAGAGGACAGCCGGACCCGCAGACCAGTGTGTCCTCTAAGGCAAGTTTTGTGTTTTGTGTGCGGCTCAGCAGTGAAACAGTTAATTAGGTAACCACACCCTGCAATTAGCAAACACTGCACAATGCAGACTGCAAGGCATGGTTCTCTTATTAACTGTTTCACCACTGGGCCTCTCACAAAACTGACCTTAGAGGGAACACTGCCGCAGACATCTTCATCCAAGCGGTATCTTCTATCTTCATCCATCCGACGAGGAACGGCTCCATCTTGAAGACCTCCGGCGCGGAACATCCTTCTAGGCCGACAACTACCCGACGAATGGCTGGTCCTTTAAATGACGTCATCCAAGATGGCGTCCCTCGAATTCCGATTGGCTGATAGGATTCTATCAGCCAATCGGAATTAAGGTAGGAAAAATCAGATTGGTTGATTTAATCAGCCAATCGGATTGAAGTTCAATCCAATTGGCTGATTGGATCAGCCAATAGAATTGACCTTGCATTCTATTGGCTGATCCAATCAGCCAATCGGATTGAACTTCAATCCAATTGGCTGATTGCATCAGTCAATCAAATTTTTCCTACCTTAATTCCGATTGGCTGATAGAATCCTATCAGCCAATCGGAATTCGAGGGACGCCATCTTGGATGACATCATTTAAAGGACCAGCCATTTGTCTGGTAGTCGTCGGCCTAGAAGGATGTTCCGCGCCGGAGGTCTTCAAGATGGAGCCGTTCCTCGTCGGATGGATGAAGATAGAAGATGCCGCTTGGATGAAGATGTCTGCGGGTCCGGATGTCCTCTTCTGCCCGGATAGGATGAAGACTTCTGCCGGTCCGGATTTCCTCTTCTGCCCGGATAGGATGAAGACTTCTGCCGGTCTGGATGTCCTCTTCTGCCCCATCGGATGACCACTGGTGCCTGGCTAGGTGAAGACGGCTCAAGGTAGGGTGATCTTCAATGGGGTAGTGTTAGGTTTTTTTATGGGGGATCGGGTGGGTTTTAGAGTAGGGGTGTGTGGGTGGTGGGTTGTAATGTTGGGGGGGTATTGTATTTTTTTTTTTTTTTTACAGGTAAAAGAGCTGATTACTTTGGGGTAATGCCGCGCAAAAGGCCCTTTTAAGGGTTTATTTTATAGGTAAGTATTTAGTTTTAAATAGGAATAATTTAGTTAATAATATTAATATTATTTATATTTATTTAAATAATAATTAAGTTAGGGGGGTGTTAATGTTAAACTTAGATTTAGGGGGTAATACATTTAATGTAGGTGGCGGTGGTGTAGGGGGGTCAGATTAGGGGTTAATATATTAAATGTAGGTGGTGGCGGTGTAGGGGGGTCAGATTAGGGGGTAATACATTTAATGTAGGTGGCGGCGGGGTCCGGGAGCGGCGGTTTAGGGGTTAAACACTTTATTTAGGTGCGGCGGGGTCCGGGAGCGGCGTTTTAGGGGTTAATACATATAATGTAGGTGGCAGTGGGCTCCGGGAGCGGTGGTTTAGGGGTTAATACACTTTATTAGGTATTGCGGTGGGGGATCGCGGTTGACAGGTAGATAGACATTGCGCATGCGTTAGTTTTTTTTTTTGCAGGCATTTTAGGGAGTTACGGTGCTCCCATACTCAGCGCAAGGCCTGCTACGGCTGCATTTTATGGCGAGGTGAAAATGGAGTAAGTTTTCTCCATTTTCGCCACGTAAGGCCTTGCGCTGGATATTGGATACCAAATTGCGAGGGTTTTATATGTTAGTCTATGGGTGAAAAAACTACGTCCGACGGGTGAAATATACGTGCCGCATTTATATGCAGCGCTGTATATAGGATACCAAACCCGTGCAAAAACCGGCATCGCCGGCTTTTGCGGGCGACGCTGCATATCGGATGGGGCCCCAGGCTTAGACCATTCTTTAGCAATCACATTAGCGTCAGGAATAGGAAATACTTCAGGAGTAATAACAGTAGTCTTAAATACAGAATTTAGACAATTACTAGCTTTATCATCAGGAGATTTAGACTCCTCAATACCCAAAGTCAACACAACTTCCTTTAAGAGAACAAATGTATTCTAACTTAAAAAAAAAAGATTTATCTATATCAGTCTCTGACGTGGCATCCTCTGAATCAGAGGAGACCCCATCAGTAGAGGATACGTCAGTATGCTGAAGGTCAGAACTTAATTCACTAAGTTTAGGAAAATGTTGCAAAAACCTTTACATTTATTTGAAGGCAAAATAGCAGTCATTGCCTTCTCTATAGCTGCAGCAATAAAATCTAATATTTCTGCAGTAATGCTATGTACATTAGACTGAAAAGGAATAACAGTGGGTGTATTTGTACTCATAGATATATTTAACAATTTTGTCAAAACAAGAGCCACATAATTGAGCTGAATTATTTAGATCAGCTTTATTACAACAAACGCACTTACCTTTAGTAAATACATGTTAAGGCAGCTCAAATCCTATGGTAACATCAGAGGCAGGTTCAGTTTGAGACATAATTACAAAAAAAACTAAATTTGAAAAAAATAAATTAATTCTGCAAATTTATATCCATGCTCCTATATATGATATATATAACAGGCTTGAGAGAATGGGAAACAGAGCGATAATTTATAAATAAAAAAAGAAAACAGATTCATAAAATGCTGCATGAAAGCTCTCTAAATGTTTTCTGAGAACACTGAATGAGCTCGGGGCGGAGCTTATAACAGCCATTTTGGCGGAAAAATTAACCATTTTTGGCGGGAAATTTTTGCAGCAAAATGCTGACACGTCACCCTATGACATAAATAGCATCATCACATGCACGACATGCAAAGCTGTAGTGGATTTCTAAAACACCTATCACTCTAAAAAGCAGCAAAGAATTTTGATTGTATATACAAAAAAACAAAATGTACCTAAATAAAGCCTAATGGATACATCTATTATAGCTGCATAAAAATGTGATTATCAACATTCCATGAGACTAACATAATACTTAGCATCCTAATTTATAAATAAATTACTAGCTCCAAAAAAAAACAGAGTCTACCAATCTTGACAAATATTTAGCCACAAATAAAGTCGCTAAAAAAGAGCACTTTATTTGTGAGTGACTCAAGACATGTATACAAACAATATATAATAACTTTACTTAAAAAGTGCCCAATCCATAGCTGAGAGTGTCTGTTATAATAAAAGTATATATTTACCGTTTAAGACACCCATCCACATATAGCAGACAGTCAAACCAGTACTGAAACATATCAGCAGAGGTAATGGTACAAGAGTATATTGCCAATCTATAAAGGGAGGCAGCAGATTAATCCATGTGACCGATTTACAGAGAGCCTTATGAATAGATTTCCCATAGGGTAAAACATGGTATCATCAAGCAATACTCCCTTCACATCCCTCAGACAAACACTGCACTTAGAGAGGAAGTGGGCTTCAATATGCTTAGAAGCGCCTTTCACAGAAGAAATCAAGCACATCATGCGTCACCACCTCCTAAGGAGGCAACGTTTGTAAAACTGAGGTATGAGTGAGGTGGGAGGTGTATTTATAGGCATTTGAAGTTTGGGAAACTGCCCCCTCCTGGTAGGAATGTATATCCCATACGTCACTAGCTCATGGACTCTTGCCACTTATATGAAAGAAAACATTAGGATGCTTTATAGGGATGTATTATCAATCTTACCAATATTGTAGTGGATTTTTGATTTATAATTTCTAGTCTTTACACTCCCTCCGTGTGGCTCATTATACAAAGCCAACCACGGTGATCTTTACATGTAACCCCATGGAGTGTGCACTGCCATCTTTTCTCTAAAGATTCTGTGCAGTGGGACATCACCGCTCTGAGTACACGCTGTCTTCACACACCACTGTTGTCACATGATGCTACAGAGCTGTGCACACCACCAGAACAGTGCAGCACGTTTCTCAGATAGACTGTTTCCTCAGGCATGTTTCTCATCAGTTGTTTACATCCTTATATAGGGCTACGCTACTAAAAACACCAATAACCCACCCCCAACAATGATCACAAGTAGGACCAATCAAAACCCGTCATTTGGACAACACCCACCCTGCTTCAATTGTATTCTAATGTAGCTATGTTAAAAACGATGTTATAATAAAAATATATAGATCTCATCAATATTTCTTTCATTATATATATATTATTGATATTGTAATGCATATCTCGTGATTCCTATAGTTGAAATATCTATAATTATCTCTGGCCGTAAATGCTGTGACCTGATTGGGTACTGACTACATCCATCAATATTTCTAGGGAAGGACGTCTACACAGCTCTCTGATAGGTACAGATTGCCATCAATCAACTGGTATCCGCGGCAAAAATAGTCACAGCTCTCTGACCAATAATCTTCTAGCCCACTGTGAACTATCTGCCAATGAATGTCCGGTTATCAGACCACACCTCTAACAACACTTTTGTTAAGATATTCGTACATGTCGATACCCTCCTGATGTCAACAAATGGCCCAATTGGTCCTAATACCGGATGACGATCATTACGTCACCATAACAAACAAAAATAAAAATAAAACACTTGTCAGTGCGCTCCATGCTCCTCAGCGCAATTATAGATAAGAAGCATGGAGCGCTTAACATATGTTGAGTTTGTTTACTTGGGTGACATAATGATCGTCATCCCCCTACTGGGACCAATCGGGCCACATATTTACATTGGAGAGGGCGTTAACATTCATGAAGGCATTAAAGGGCGGCATTATGGGGGTTATTCATAACACTTGAAACTTGATAGACATCCCACAGCGGGTTAGAATATGATTGGATAGAGAGCCGGGTATATATTAGCGTTTGACAAGAGACATTGTTGCTATGTATATATGTATCCTTGAGTCATTCGGATGAATATAGGCTCGCTTATTTACCATAGTAGTATGAGAATTTATACAAGAATGAATCTCATTTATAGTAACTTGTTGGTGAATAGGCTCGTTATTTAAAGGTTAATATAATAATCCTACAGCGTTAATGTAATAATGCAATTATAGATGAGAAGTACAGTGCGCAGAATATATGTGTATTTTTCGTTTGAGAGTGGTTCGATTATAGATGAGGATCATGGAGCACAATGACAAGTGTTTTATTTTTATTTTTGTTTGTTATGGTGACGTAATTATCGTCGTCCGGTATTAGGACCAATTGGGACATTTGTTGACATCAGGAGGCTATCGACATCTACAAATATCTTAACAAAAGTGTTCTTAGAGGTGTGGTATGATAACCGAACATTCATTGGCAGATAACAAATATACACACCAAAAAAGAATATCAGCGCTAAAACAACCTGCAACTTTCCTATTTTAGTATATTAGTATAGACCCCACATATAAAAAATATATATGCACACACAACGAACAATAAACAAATTCATATAAATATAAAAAAAAATAACAACATTATAACATTAGTACATAAGATAAAATAAACAAGTTACCCAAACGTCCATAAGAAATAGCACAAAAAAAAAAACGTTTTTCAAGTCCTTTGTGGAGGTGATATAGCACAATTACCCAAGTTGATGCAGCTCCTCTTTGGATGATCTTTCTTCTAATCACCCGAATATGGAACAACTAAAGCAAGGGAGTACAAAGAAGCGCAAAGAAGAACAAGCTTGAGTAATTTATTGTAGCATATGAAAAAAATAAACATAAAAACTTACACTCAGGTAAGTAGCAATGCTCGTTTGAATGACACAATCATCCGGTGTAAAACTGCAGCGGTCTGAGTCCTGCTCTACAGCAAACTGAAGCGTCTGAGATGGAAAAACAAGCCGGCAAAACTTGATTTGGCGTCTGACGTCAGTGTGGAGCTGGATTGGAGCGTCCCCCTCAGATGGATCCTTACTCTGACCGCACAGTCACACAGCTGGTGATGAGAAAATAGTCCCCAAAAAACGATATCCCTACGCGTTTCGTTCGGATCTCGGCCGAACTTTGTCAAGGGTAGCACAAGTGTTCAGGAGTTCAAACAGTATACTATCATCACAATTAGTCCATCTTTTATACCTTAAGTGCGAGCGCCCTCTATTGGCCAAATGTGATACATTTAAAAGATTTAAAACACACTATACTGAATCATCATTTAAATAACAACATAAAATATTAGTAAATTAATACACACCTAAACAGAACTTACAACATTGGCAAAATCAGGATAATATGTTATAAAATTAATCAATTGTAACAACATTAATATCATCAAATGTCTGACAATAAATAATCCTAACCTATATGTACAAAGTTGATAACCATACCACACTATAAGCACCGCCACTGATAGCCAATTGATAACCTAACAGCACTAGATATAACAAATTTTATAACCCTTTTTTATTTTTTATTGATGAATAAACAACAATTACATAGCTGATGGAAATTTGTCATACTAACACAGAAGTAAATACAGTATAAAATACATGGAAGAGTACAAATGTAGATGTAGTTACAGTGTGCGCCCCACACAAGTAAAAATAATATTGGTGTATTGTCATAACTTCATAAGAGACAACAGTATGCAAATCTTAAGAGAAACCTCATTTTTTATAAGAATATATACCTCCTAATGTACTAGCAGGCCACTTTTGGACCCTCTTATGGTTTAGTAATTTTTAATGGAGGAAATTTGGGTTGGTCCTTAGCCACTTTTGGGCTTAGAACTATGAAAACAAGCTTTTGTACAGTGATTGAAACAGTTTAGCGTCACTTGTAGTATGCAGAGCCAACTATAGGACAATATACCAGACATGGACAATAACCCCTAATACTGACTATATAGATAATAACAAAAGAATGGCTGTCCATGACCTCCAGCTCTAAATAAAACTATACACTAGCGACTGTGTAACAGTGATGGAGATAGATAGCTCATTGGGATATAGTGCACAACAGTGCAGTGTCAATCAGGATGGCATAGTCTGAGCAAAAGTCTAACTAGGATGATGTACCACAGGTAATTAGCAAGATAGGTCTCCAAATACAGTTATGCAGAAATAATAGGTGACTACCTGTAGTTGTGCAGTAAAAAGAAGGGGGAGGGTTACCTGGCTATCGTAGATAATATAGTATAAATATGATAGTAGATAGACAGACCTAACTACCTCAAGCTGGAGGGATAGTGACAGCATTAAGTCGGTGAACATGAAGGGTGGGTCTGACATCTAACAGCAGTTACGATAATACAAACAACGTGTAGGAACATAATGTTTAACATATAAAAATTAGAATGCTAGGTACAAAGCATGGGAAACCACAGAAACAAATATAAAGATATATCAGCAAGATGTACAATACTCTATAAGTTTATCCGATACCGGAGCATCTCACCCAGCGCATTACACAGTCTGATAGAGTTTCGTCCCAGAATTTTAACAGGCTATGGAGGATCTGTTCAGCCTGCGGCTCTATAGAGAGTGCAACCTTGCCAAGAGGGGCTCCACAGCAAACTGCCTTTATGGGGAAAGCTTATTGATATGTAGCCCCTAAGATTAACAAACAGTCCTAGCATGCCGAGCGCATGTCACAGCCTGGGGGTTTCTATTATGCTCGCTCAAGTAGCGGCTGCAAACCCCAATCTTGAGAGTCATGTTATGCCCCCAGGGTCGAAAGGCTGAAACACATTGCCATCGGGCCTGTCAGGAACCGGAGCTCCGCAACTCAAGTCCCCTCTGCTCAGGGCTGGCCCGTAATGAACCAGGAAGGGCCTAACGTGAAGGTGCCAGGAGGGCTTGAAGGCTTGTCTGTCAGTTGGCATCACGCTGGCTTGTACAGTATACATAGAATAGGGAGACTGCTTGCGATTTCTCTGCTGCTGAGGTGTTACAAATGTGTCTCGCTCAAGGTGAGGTAGCAGGGAAAGTGGGGGAACATCACCTGAGTCCCGGAACATATTCAGCATGCATGCGGCAGTGAGAGGTAGCTGCAGGGAAACCAAATTATAGAAAACCTTGTTTGCAGCTAGATCGGGTCTAGACGAGCTAGCCTCAGAGCCAAACAAGGTAAGTGTCGGAAGCCATGCGATCCTCTTTTGTTTAGCAGAGACGCTAGTTGTAATCTCTGTAAGTGTTGGATTTTTAGCAAGTCTTTCCACATCGGGAGGGGAGCCGTTGGGCTCTCTAGTTGCTGAGAGGTTTTCTCCCGTGTCTGGACGGTGTCAATGCTGAGCTCCGTTGTCCCCTGCACCTGGGGCTATAGCTGCATCAACAGGGACACATCCTCTCTGGAGTTGACCTGTAGTAGGTAGAAGGCTCTGAAGATGTGGGGGTTGAAGTCTCTCATCCTTTAAAGAAATAGGCTCTGGATGATGGGACCTTTCTGGAGCTCCTTTGCCAGCAGGGTTAGACGCCATTTGTATTTTGTCCCCGAATGCTTCTCGGTAGTCATCAAGCAAGCGGGTTAGTTCTGTTAAGAAGGTAGTAGACAAGAAGAAAAAATGGGGTTTATTTAGCAGTGCTAAAAAAATCTAGGAAATGATGATACCAATCTAATTTATGTTTTATACAATCTAGTTTATTTAAAAATTCTTATAACACATAAAAACAACAGCAAATGCTTTTCCTAATTAATAAAGGGACGTCTCCCTTATACAACACTTATAAAAACAGACTTGAATCATATAATCCTAGAATTCCCGGTATAAAGGAATTAATTCTATAGATAACATATGGCAAGCAACACATTTCTAAGATAAATGGTGAACTGAATATTTAAAAGGCACAAATGTATCAGTCCTAATAGCTTTACAGTTCTTCAGTAACAAATACAGTTATAAAGTTACACAGTTACTTTCCTTGGACATATAATTGGCTCAGGTGTGCTGGATAGTTAAAAAGGCAAAAAACAGCCAATATTCTGATTTAGGTGCCAAAGCAATCGTGGTTAATGGAAATGGTTAATTTAACAGATGAATACCTTGATGTCTTTAAAGTTCAGTTTGCGTGTTTTAAAAAACGTAGTGCAAATTAGTGTAGAGGTACCTTAATCTGTCCTGGTTGCAACCGCTGATATTCTTCACTGTGAGGGATTCACAGACTGTTTGTTCCTGGTGCTTCTGATAAGTCACCTGACCTTCTCTTTGATTCAGAGGTCAGGGGTGATGATCCGTTCTGGTGATGTAGTTATCCTTTTTTTTGTTTTTGTTTTCCTTTCTTCTTATAGCCCAAATATTGTTTTCATCTGGGTTCCCTCAGACTTCTTAAGGTTTGAAGAAATCTTTGGTCAGTGTTTAGCAGTAACACCGCATTCCCTGAAGTTACCAAAGGTAGATTTTAACTTGCAGGGTCAGGAGAAAAGTTTAAAGTTGCAGGGTCACACAGCTTTGTGACAGTAGTAAATGAAGTTTAGTAGAGTGCAGCAGGTCCCATTCAACGTGTTTCACCCTTCTGGGATTTATCAAGAAATCTATTCTTGATAAAGCCCAGAAGGGTGAAACGCGTTGAATGGGACCTGCTACACTCTACTAAACTTCATTTACTACTGTCACAAAGCTGTGTGACCCTGCAACTTTAAACTTTTCTCCTGACCCTGCAAGTTAAAACCTACCTTTGGTAACTTCAGGGAATACGGTGTTACTGCTAAACACTGACCAAAGATTTCTTCAAACCTTAAGAAGTCTGAGGGAACCCAGATGAAAACAATATTTGGGCTATAAGAAGAAAGGAAAAAAAAAAAAAAAAAAAGGATAACTACATCACCAGAACGGATCATCACCCCTGACCTCTGAATCAAAGAAAAGGTCAGGTGACTTATCAGAAGCACCAGGAACAAACAGTCTGTGAATCCCTCACAGTGAAGAATATCAGCGGTTGCAACCAGGACAGATTAAGGTACCTCTACACTAATTTGCACTACGTTTTTTAAAACACGCAAACTGAACTTTAAAGACATCAAGGTATTCATCTGTTAAATTAACCATTTCCATTAACCACGATTGCTTTGGCACCTAAATCAGAATATTGGCTGTTTTTTTGCCTTTTTAACTATCCAGCACACCTGAGCCAATTATATGTCCAAGGAAAGTAACTGTGTAACTTTATAACTGTATTTGTTACTGAAGAACTGTAAAGCTGTTAGGACTGATACATTTGTGCCTTTTAAATATTCAATTCACCATTTATCTTAGAAATTTGTTGCTTGCCATATGTTATCTATAGAATTAATTCCTTTATACCTGGAATTCTAGGATTATATGGTTCTAGTCTGTTTTTATAAGTGTTGTATAAGGGAGACGTCCCTTTATTAATTAGGAAAAGCATTTGCTGTTGTTTTTATGTGTTATAAGAATTTTTAAATAAACTAGATTGTATAAAACATAAATTAGATTGGTATCATCATTTCCTAGCTTTTTTTAGCACTGCTAAATAAACCCCATTTTTTCTTCTTATCCACCATTTAGTTCTCTTTGAGGGAAGAACTTTTTTAGCAGCAGGAATCCACCTTTAGGCGCTCCTATCACACTACACATAAAGAAGGTAGTAGACCCCATTTGAAATCTCTGTAGCAGACTTTGTATAGGTTGAGTATTATTAAGCGCCCATATGGCACTGCTTGACAAAATTAAAACTGCGCACTCAAGGCACAGCTAGTTATGGGGACAAGCTGAGGCTTCTATTGTAGGGGAAGGCCTCAAATGAAAAGTCTGGTACTGAGGGCTGTAAGGCCCAATCGTCATCCAATACCCTATATACTGAATGTTGACCTCTTCAGACAAGCCTCCCCACTATTTTACGCAGGGTAGTAGGAAAAATGTGATGGAAAACAGGATAGCAATGGAGAAAGCTTGAGGAGCTGAAGCTCAGTGCGACCTGTAAGATGGCCTCCGCCCGGATGTCCCCTTTATAACCCATTTTAAAAACAATTTTATAAAATAACCAATCTAACAAAAATCTAATATAGAATCTCATAAAAATACAATAAAAAATTCTGCATAAAAAATCTCATAAAAAATATATATTATATTTTCCCATAAAAGATTAAAAAGGTGAAAAGATCCAAAAACTATTTCATTCACATATGAGCAGCCAAATCTAAATCTACATTAAGGCCCCTAGGGTGTAAACTCCCAATCTTATAGATCCAATAGGTCTCCTGTTGTCTTAAAGCAAGGAGCCTATTATGTATGTTAGTAGGTATCCAATCAATCACTTTGACCTTAAGAGATACAGGATTACAATTATGTTTTTCTAAGAAGTGAACCGGAATACTATGTTTAATTGGTTTTTCTTTCTTGGCCATTTTAATGTTATAAATGTGTTCATTCGCTCTGGTTCTTATTTTTCTTTTTGTGCGTCCTACATAGAGTAGGCCACACCCACAGCTGATTAAGTAAACCACAAATGTGGTATCACAGGACGTCCTATGTTAAATATCAAACTTCTGTGTACCATCCCAGTTTGTAAAACTAGTTGAATTATCAACATGGCTGCACATATTGCAAATGGGTTTCATGCACCTAAAAGTTCCCTTCTTAGAAGTTAGCCAATTACGACTATTGTCCACTTGCATCGTGGGATCCCTCAATCTACTGGGGGCCAATACATTTTTGAGGTTCTTACCTCTTTTAAAAACCACCTGAGGTTTATCTGCCAAAATATCACCTAAAATGGGGTCAGTTTTTAGAATAACCCAATGTTTCTTTAACACACGCTGAATAGTAGTGGCTCCTTCACTATATCTAGTAATAAATCTTGGGGTGTCAGATTCTCCATTTCCCTTTTCCTTTGGTGTTCTTGATTTATTAAGTAGATCTAACCTATTAGTATTCAAGGCCCTATTCTTGGCTGTCTCTAATAACTCAACCTTATAACCCTTTTCACTAAATTTTTTATCAAGAATGGCCGCCTCAGAATTGAAATTTGAAATATGTGTACAATTTTTTCGCATTCTAAGATATTGACCATAAGGTACATTCGTGATCCAACTTTTCTTATGGCCACTAGAGGCTTCAATATAACTATTTTTCTCTGTTGGCTTTCTAAAATTGGTGACAGCAATTTGATTATTAGTGTCTATATATAACATAAGATCCAAAAATTCCATTTTGACATTTGACATGATTGCAGTAAAAACTAGATTGTGATTGTTGTTATTCATATACTTGATGAACTCATGGTACCTTATGGTCAATATCTTAGAATGCGAAAAAATTGTACACATATTTCAAATTTCAATTCTGAGGCGGCCATTCTCGATAAAAAATTTAGTGAAAAGGGTTATAAGGTTGAGTTATTAGAGACAGCCAAGAATAGGGCCTTGAATACTAATAGGTTAGATCTACTTAATAAATCAAGAACACCAAAGGAAAAGGGAAATGGAGAATCTGACACCCCAAGATTTATTACTAGATATAGTGAAGGAGCCACTACTATTCAGCGTGTGTTAAAGAAACATTGGGTTATTCTAAAAACTGACCCCATTTTAGGTGATATTTTGGCAGATAAACCTCAGGTGGTTTTTAAAAGAGGTAAGAACCTCAAAAATGTATTGGCCCCCAGTAGATTGAGGGATCCCACGATGCAAGTGGACAATAGTCGTAATTGGCTAACTTCTAAGAAGGGAACTTTTAGGTGCATGAAACCCATTTGCAATATGTGCAGCCATGTTGATAATTCAACTAGTTTTACAAACTGGGATGGTACACAGAAGTTTGATATTAAACATAGGACGTCCTGTGATACCACATTTGTGGTTTACTTAATCTAATCAGCTGTGGGTGTGGCCTACTCTATGTAGGACGCACAAAAAGAAAAATAAGAACCAGAGCGAATGAACACATTTATAACATTAAAATGGCCAAGAAAGAAAAACCAATTAAACACATTATTCCGGTTAACTTCTTAGAAAAACATAATTGTAATCCTGTATCTCTTAAGGTCAAAGTGATTGATTGGATACCTACTAACATACATAATAGGCTCCTTGCTTTAAGACAACAGGAGACCTATTGGATCTATAAGATTGGGAGTTTACACCCTAGGGGCCTTAATGTAGATTTAGATTTGGCTGCTCATATGTGAATGAAATAGTTTTTGGATCTTTTCACCTTTTTAATCTTTTATGGGAAAATATAATATATATTTTTTATGAGATTTTTTGTGCAGAATTTTTTATTGCATTTTTATGAGATTCTATATTAGATTTTTGTTAGATTGGTTATTTTATAAAATTGGTTTTAAAATGGGTTATAAAATTTGTTATATCTAGTGCTGTTAGGTTATCAATTGGCTATCAGTGGCGGTGCTTATAGTGTGGTATGGTTATCAACTTTGTACATATAGGTTAGGATTATTTATTATCAGACATTTGATGATATTAATGTTGTTACAATTGATTAATTTTATAACATATTATCCTGATTTTGCCAATATTGTAAGTTCTGTTTAGGTGTGTATTAATTTACTAATATTTTATGTTGTTATTTAAATGATGATTCAGTATAGTGTGTTTTAAATCTTTTAAATGTATCACATTTGGCCAATAGAGGGCGCTCGCACTTAAGGTATAAAAGATGGACTAATTGTGATGACAGTATACTGTTTGAACTCCTGAACACTTGTGCTACCCTTGACAAAGTTCGGCCTAGATCCGAACGAAACGCGCAGGGATATCGTTTTTTGGGGACTATTTTCTCATCACCAGCTGTGTGACTGTGCGGTCAGAGTAAGGATCCATCTGAGGGGGACGCTCCAATCCAGCTCCACACTGACGTCAGACGCCGAATCAAGTTTTGCTGGCTTGTTTTTCCATCTCAGACGCTTCAGTTTGCTGTAGAGCAGGACTCAGACCGCTGCAGTTTTACACCGGATGATTGTGTCATTCAAATGAGCATTGCTACTTACCTGAGTGTAAGTTTTTATGTTTATTTTTTTCATATGCTACAATAAATTACTCAAGTTATTGGTCAGAGAGCTGTGACTATTTTTGCCGCGGATACCAGTTGATTGACGGCAATCTGTACCTATCAGAGAGCCGTGTAGACGTCCTTCCCTAGAAATATTGATGGATGTAGTCAGTACCCAATCAGGTCGCAGCATTTACGGCCAGAGATAATTATAGATATTTCAACTATAGGAATCACGAGATATGCATTACAATATCGATAATATATATATAATGAAAGAAATATTGATGAGATCTATATATTTTTATTATAACATCGTTTTTAACATAGCTACATTAGAATACAATTGCAGCAGGGTGGGTGTTGTCCAAATGACGGGTTTTGATTGGCCCTACTTGTGATCATTGTTGGGGGTGGGTTATTGGTGTTTTAGTAGCGTAGCCCTATATAAGGATGTAAACAACTGATGAGAAAAATGCCTGAGGAAACAGTCTATCTGAGAAACGCGTCGCACTGTTTCTCCACTAGCCATAACTTATTTTGGCACTGAGATGAGTGGTAAATTTTTATATACTTTTTAATAAATATGTTTTTAATTTTACCTACTCTGAGTGCTGTGTATGGTCTATTGCTACGCTACGTTTAGGGTGAGAACCCCTTACACCAGTATCCTGCCTTTGTCTCTTGGATCAGCCAGCTGGATTGCTGTAGAAATCCAGCCTGTCTCTATAGGCATAACTGATTGCCTTCTATACATGTGAGTAGCTTGCGTATATCACTTGTTACAAGTGTTCTTGAATCACCATTGATCTGCACCATTGGCGCCTCTACCTATTGCTTTTTTCTACAGATTGCCTTCTATTGGATGCCATTAGAGAGCTGCCCCTATGATCAGCTAGCTGGACTGCTGATGAAATCCAGCTTGCCCCTATTGGCATAATTGATTGCCTTCTACACAAGTGAGTACCCTGTGTTCGCCTAACATCAGCTTCATATAAGAATCACCATTGAACTGTACCATTGGCGCCTCTTCCCTTTGTGTTTTTTCTTAACATGATACCATTTCTGGTGACCTGAAATTTTTATGGTACAACAAGTTATAAAGTTAAACAAATAGTTAAACTTATTTCTAAGCAGATACTCCCCTGTTGTTACATGTTTGTACTCCTTTATATATTACTCCCTGTGCTAGAAATATTCTATTTGTCAGGTTATATACTTTACAAAGAAGAGGAATAAGAATATCCTTAGCTCATTATTATTGACGGCTTGAGATATATATTTTATTAGCTCACATATCCTACATGTCGTGATATAATGCACCTATTTGCTTGTCACTATAGATAATATGTTTATACGCATTTGAAGTATTAGAGAGGGCTATCATAGCTAGGCTGAGACTCCTATAAGTAATGGTTGTTCTGCTGTGCAGTCAGCGGCCGAGATTGCGCAGTATAGATCATAACTATAATTTTGAAGAGGGAGTCCTATACTGTCTTGATCTCTTCTTGCCCTAAAAGACATCTTTACATATTAATCTATACTGGTACTCCTGTAACCCTTATAGAAGTAATTTGTAATCCCAGTTGAGATTATAGTTTTCTATGAGACAAATGATAGACGATAATTGTCTCCTCATATAAATACGTTTTTGGTATAATACGGTACGATCCTGTACACTATTGTTATTGATCATATAAGGTTAATAAGGGGTATTATAATGGCTCCTATTTTATTTGATCCATTTTTCCTTGTTTGTACCTATTACTAATTTGGACATAAGGTAAATTGTCTATATTGAGGGGTTTAAATGTGTATAGCACTTACTGTTTAAGGTAGATTCATAACACATGGACCATTCTTAATAGGTTATATTTTGGCCCTTGTGGATGGCGGATTATAGTTAATAGTTTTAATAGGTATAGTTGCAAGAAAAAGTATGTGAACCCTTTGGAATGATATGGATTTCTGCACAAATTAGTCATAAAATGTGATCTGATCATCATCTAAGTCACAACAATAGACAATCACAGTCTGTTTAAACTAATAACACACAAAGAATGAAATGTTGCCATGTTTTTATTGAACACACCATGTAAACATTCACAGTGCAGGTGGAAAAAGTATGTGAACCTTTGGATTTAATAACTGGTTGAACCTCCTTTGGCAGCAATAACTTCAACCAAACGTTTCCTGTAGTTCCAGATCAGACGTGCACAACGGTCAGGAGTAATTCTTGACCATTCCTCTTTACAGAACTGTTTCAGTTCAGCAATATTCTTGGGATGTCTGGTGTGAATTGCTTTCTTGAGGTCATGCCACAGCATCTCAATCGGGTTGAGGTCAGGACTCTGACTGGGCCACTTAAGAAGGCGTATTTTATTCTGTTTAAGCCATTCTGTTGTTGATTTACTTCTATGCTTTGGGTCATTGTCCTGTTGCAACACCCATCTTCTGTTGAGCTTCAGCTGGTAGACAGATGGCCTTAAGTTCTCCTACAAAATGTCTTGATAAACTTGGGAATTCATTTTTCCTTCGATGATAGCAATCCGTCCAGGCCCTGACGCAGCAAAGCAGCCCCAAACCATGATGGCCCCACCACCATACTTCACAGTTGGGATGAGGTTTTGATGTTGGTGTGCTGTGCCTCTTTTTCGCCACACATAGTGTTGTGTGTTTCTTCCAAACAACTCAACTTTGGTTTAATCTGTCCACAGAATATTTTGCCAGTAAAGCTGGGGAACATCCAGGTGCTCTTGTGCAAACTGTAAACGTGCAGCAATGTTTTGTTTGGACAGCAGTGGCTTCCTCTGTGGTATCCTCCCATGAAATCCATTCTTGTTTAGTGTTTTACGTATTGTAGATTCGCTAACAGGGATGTTAGCATTTGCCAGTGACTTTTGTAAGTCTTTAGCTGACACTCTAGGATTCTTCTTCACCTCATTGAGCAGTCTGCGCTGTGCTCTTGCAGTCATCTTTACAGGACGGCCACTTCTAGGGAGAGTAGCAGCAGTGCTGAACTTTCTGCATTTATAGACAATTTGTCTTACCGTGGACTGATGAACAGCAAGGCTTTTGGAGATACTTTTATAACCCTTTCCAGCTTTATGCAAGTCAACAATTCTTAATCGTAGGTCTTCTGAGAGCACTTTTGTGCGAGGCATCATTCACATCAGGCAATGCTTCTTGTGAAAAGCAAACCCAGAACTGGTGTGTGTGTGTTTTATTTGGCAGGGCAGCTGTAACCAACACCTCCAATCTCATCTCATTGATTGGACTCCAGTTGGCTGACATCTCACTCCAATTAGCTCTTTTAGATGTCATTAGTCTAGGGGTTCACATACTTTTTCCACCTGCACTGTGAATGTTTACATGGTGTGTTCAATAAAAACATGGCAACATTTCATTCTTTGTGTGTTATTAGTTAAACAGCCTGTTATTGTCTATTGTTGTGACTTAGATGATGATCAGATCACATTTTATGACTAATTTGTGCAGAAATCCATATTAGTTACTGTGCTCATATACTGTGTTACTGTGCTCATATACTCAGCGCAAGGCTTGCTGCGTCTGCCTATGTGTGGCAAGGTGAAAATGGAAAAGTTTGTACTATTTGTTGTACAGAACAAGCTGCTACTGTCTCAACACTCGATACGGTGGTTTTATCCCTATTAAACACAAAAAGTGGGGATAACAACTATGTGCTTAGGAGCTTCTTCAAAAAGACAAGTTTCACGTTCAAGAACAGATATAAAACAAGACGGATTAACATTTCATAGGATCCAGAGCTGCTGATAAAACAAACCTGCTAAAAAACTGTACAGATTATTGGACACTGGACATTCGCAAGTATTGCTACTAACTATCACATAATCAACTACACTTTGATATAACTATAAAATTGGATACATTTTTCAAATTCGCTGTGTCTAAACATACTACAGAGATTGGAGGAAATATAATAGTCAGGTGACGTGACGTCACACCTCACGATCCATCATTCACAGTTACTTCTAACGGCTGAACAGATCAGACGCCTCCAGCTAATACTGTGACCAAACATCTCATTGCTTAATCAAAATACTGGTAACATTTAGCCGAGTTAAGTTTACTGTGTTAAGAGCCTTTTACCTTTATCAAGTTTGTTCATATATATTTTTACGGTATAATCAGGGAATTTTTATAAATTTTATATCGGCCGTTTTTTCCTGTTTTTTAATATGATCAGTATGTTTTACTGTTTTTGATGCCGGCATCTTATGTAATTGTGTATATACTAACATATTTTGTATGTGTTAACTAGTTATTCATCTAAATTGCTATATAAATTCTTTTTTAGTATCATTGGGTCCTCTTGTGATTTCATTTTATCTATATAATAATCTGGTTGGCTCTATTTTGCTTGAGCGCTTATCCCACACCATTCTCACCTCTTTGTCTAACAGTCTGTAATTGGAGATTTTATCAGACCACATTAGGGATTTAAGCACAAAAACCTTTTCTCTGACTAGCACTCACACCACCCTTCGTTTGTCTGTTTAAGGTGAAAATGGAGTAAGTCCTTGCGCTGAATATGTAATACCAACTTGTGACGTCGGTTTTATGTTAGTTTATTGGAGTAAAAATAGCAGGCAACGGGTGAAATATACGTGCCGTATATGTGATAACAATATCTGACTAAAAATAGCTGACGCCGGCTTTTGGGGGCAATGCCGCATATGTAATCTCGCCCCTAAATGGTAGATTGGAGCTGAAACATGGCTGCTGAATAGACAAATGACCTGGAAGTGAGCACAGTGAAAGACCTCTTTTCACACATGACACATAAGTAAAACTAGATATTAAATGCCACTACTTTATGGGACATGGGGTAAAATACAGTAATTGATGTAGGTTGTAATTTTGTCTCAAAAATAATCAATACAATAAAAAAATACTATTAATAATCCCATATCAGAATCGGAAATAAATGAAGCGGTTAAATGTCTACCAATAGGAAAATCCCCAGGACCTGATAGCTTTACCATTAAATATTATACATTATTTGCTTGCACACTTAAGGACTGTATTTAGCTCATTAACTGCCCTTCTAAGGGCAAGATTTATCATTGCTATTCTCCTATATTTGTGCCTAAAAATGCACACAAGAATAAATGCCCCTATTTTTCATTTAAAAATGTGCCTCAAATTAGGAACGTTTGACCGCAGAATTCTCCTACTCTGTTCCCGTTCTCCTTGGTGTACAGGTGCGCCAACAAAAGGGTTAAATTAGATTGTTTTAGTTGTATTTCCTATAGTATGCCTCATTAATTCGATGTGTTACAGCGGACTGACAGTTCTGCAAATGCGTGCCTTAAAGTTCTCTATAACTAAAGTGGAAAATCGATCTATTCTATACCAGTTGTAGAAGCAATGTTAAAAGAAGAAAAAAAGGGCACAATATGGTGCAAAAATAATATATATAACGAACCACAATAACAATGTATATTGGAGCTCAAAAAATATCTATTGGGGTGCAAAAATATATAAAAAGAAGAGCAAAAATAGAATTGCAAAATAATGAAAACGGATTTTTATTATACTATTTTCTGCCATGACTGTTTTTTGAAGAAGGAAGTTAACAAAGCTACTAGTGGGGCTGTATAAGTATTGCTATTGTTTCGGGGGACACCTGGGCAGCGGCCATCTTGCAGGTCGCACTGAGCTTCAGCTCCTCAAGCTTTCTCCATTGTTATTCTATTTGACGTTACATTTTTTGCAATACCCTGCTTAAAATAGTGGAGAGGCCTGGCTGAAGAGGTCCTCATTCAAGATATAGGGTTTTGGATAGTGACTGGGCCTCAGTACCCGACTTTTCATTTTGAGGCCTTCCCCTATAATAGAAGCCTCATACTGTCCCCACAACTAGCTGTGCCTTGAGTGCGCAGTTCTAAACTTGAAGAGCACTTCAGTTTCTGATCCACCTACACCGGTCAATTTACTCTGGCGTCTTTTCCTACTAAGCACTGCACCTGCTATTTAGTGTGCTAAATTCACGCATCGGACTGAGCCTTGATACCATATATTTGTACCGACCTCTACATGCAAACAACGGCACTGAACATGGAGGATACCTACCTGATAATACAACTGCAATTGCTGTTACAGGAACATGCACAGAGGCTGGAGGAAAGATTTGCGGCAACCTTTCCCTCTGCTCAGCAGAATCAGCAGAAGGTGGACGCCTTGGTTCCTGGTATAAAAGGCGATTCGACTGACAAATATGACCCCCCCCCAACAACATGGAAGAAAGCTATCTGGGAAGCTAACAAAAAATACATCCAGTCCATGGAAGCAGTTACTTCACCTGAACTACAGGATACCGGCCACCTGACTAGTACAACGGGTAATGGAGCTGAGTGTCGCTTTATCGAGATCCAGCACTGCCCTATCTAAATCCTGAAGCAAGAATGGCAGAACGGGGCAATGTGTTGTGGCAACTGCAGAGAAAAAGCTGCGCAACCGAGAGAAAGAATAGTCAGGCCAATGAAACAGTAGTTGAGAGGTCCGGACTTACCTTTGAGAGACAGCAGCTGCCAATGTCTGTTTCTTGCTTGATGGGAACTTTGTTGCCTGCTACCATGTATCTGAATCCTGCAGTGAGCATTTCCCGGTCCTCATATCATGGACAGTTGACTGAGCTTGAAGAGAAAGTGCCGAGAATACAGCTAGACCAGTTGGTATTGTACTCACTAATGCCATTAGGTGTTGCCTTCCTTTTTAGTCGCGAATACCAGATTTATTCATGTGGTTATATAAAAGTTCATAAGACTAGCGTTGGCTAAACCGGTGATTGTGTTACAGCTTAAATACGGGGTATATGGTTACTCACTTCTCTGTATCACTGGATTTGATTATTTCTGTTTCAATGCTCTGTTCAAGCCCCAACTGACCTATTTCCTTGTTTCACTAAGTCTAACTAAGTTGGTTTACACATAGCTTCATAAGTTACCAGGCAGATGTATTAGCTTAATGGAGATTGTACATATATACTCCGATCTGCCTTATTATTGTGCACTGTTTATTGGGGGTAACAGTGGATCTATTGACGTCCAGCTATTGCTAAACACTGCCTACATGACCCTATACATCATCAACTAGTAGACATATAAACCCCTTTGCCCTTACAAGTAAATAATAAATAGGAAGCTTTTCTGATGATGATCCCCTTAACGAGGTCTTAGGGCCCCCTGACTTATGTATCCCCCAGCTGCTCCCCTATGAGAACCCCAGAGGGTTTAAGTCAATACACTTGCCATGTTCTACCTCACAGTCCTTATATTGGTTCACAGTAGCAATATGTACACGCTGAGCACTTTGGTTAACAACCAAGGTAAAATATATACGCCTCTCCATAGTCTGGTCAACACACATGCATATAAATGTTTGTGTCTCCCTATTTAACTGAATGTATGTATATGTCCATACAACTGTGCTAGTGTCAGGGGTCTATTTGATAAGTATTTGCTCAAGGCTTAGTGTCCTTCCATGCAAGCAGTTCATAGCCTATAGCATTGGTATCATCTCCATCGCTATTTAGTACTACACCATAGAGGTCTCACCTACGCCTACAAGACACATATTAGTGGGTCTGCACTTGCTAGGAGACACATAGTTATATTCTCAAAGGTTGTCTGCTCCATAGAGTGCTATTAACAAATATTCCTCTTATATAATATACTTGAGTTTATAGACCTAAAAGTGACCTATCACGCTAGGCAGACCGTGACCAAAAGCATATAATTTACAGGGCTGAGCTGTGCTGTGGTCTATGAGTGGCCTTCACTATTCCCTAATAGTCAGGTACATAGTATCAGCCTTCACCTATACCTGCAAATATATTTATTTACGGTAACTATCTAAATAAATCATCCACTAGGGTCCAAGAGGGACCAATTCTACTGTTTCCCCCAAAGCTTCCCCTTTACTGTACAGTTTCTATACCTGTTGGTCCAAGAGAGGCCATTGTTTATTATTTGGGGTATTTTTATTTGATTGCTAGCTAAAAATGTTTAAGGGGATATTTACTCTCACTCTCACATATAAGAAAAACTGAGGTTTATCGATGCTCAATATTGCCATATATGCAGCATTATAGTACGATAACATTATTCCAATGTATTTCTCAACACCAATTTATTTATGCGTAACAACAATCTTGTTAATTGCTATTTCCCCTTGTACTTTGGCTTTATTTACGAAAATCCTGTACTGTTTTTGATTTTCAACCTCAAAAATAAATATTGCTATTGTTTCATATAGAATAGTTGCTTATTTTCATTGATAAATAAGGCACAGATACTACTCTGACTGGAGAAATTTCTCAGCATGCCTATGGAGAAGCGCAAAAACAAACAAAACATTTTTTTATAAAATTGAACGCACTGATGCACTTCTCTGAAGGCGAGCTGAGAACCCATAGGAGAATTACCCAGAGAATTATCCTTGCGCATGAGAAATCTTGCTCTAAATGTGGATATTAAATTATTTGCAAAAATTCAAACTCAGACAATTAAACTTATCCTCCAATATTGGATTCATAACATCTCCCTTTAAAAAAATTAATGCTTTATATTCTTAATTATTTATTGAACAACCAAACGTTCAAAGAAATGAGGATAAAGACGTTTATTCAAAAATGGGATCCTTTTTTTTATTATTTATTCCTTTATAATTAAAACACAGAGTTTTACACCCTTTTTTAACACTCTACATTCATTCTCAATGAGAATTTACATGGCAGATAGTGCCCACCAACTTCTTTGGGCTGATGTATAACACTTTCTTCCTTATGAGGACTCCAGGTTCTATGGCCCGTGGGTATGTTCAGTCGTCCTTATACATTCTTCATCAAAGTAAGAGTTTCCAGCTCACTTTGTGTTTGTGGTTAATAGGTGATCCTCCTCTAATTATATTTACAAAAATGTTTTGAGCACTACATGGAAATTATCTTTTCCTTAATGCCATGTTTGCATTCTTTTTGCAAATCAGTATAACCTTACAATGTCAATTAACTGCTTTATCCCTAAATATGTAACCCCTTTCTTGGTTTCTGTGTAAGTGTTTGCATCTTTCAATAAATAAAGAAATAAAAAAACAAATTGCAAATATTCTTGTCACCAGAATTAATAGCATTCTTCCGCAGTTGATCCACCTTAATGAAGTGGGGTTTACTCCACTGAGAGAAGCAAGGGACAACACCCAGAACACATCCTTATTATATTATTATTAGAATACTCTCAAAATAATCAAATTAAATTTCTTTTTCTATCAATAGACATGGAGAAAGCCTTTAATAGACTAAATTGGGCTTTCCTCCACCAAGTTCTAATGTTTTTAAAATTTGTCAAAACAACTATAAATAGAATATTCCTCCTATACCATAACCCCACAGCTAGCTCAAAGTAAAGGATTCTCCTTCGAAACATAAATATATCCAAAATGGCACGCGCCAAGGATGTCCCTTGTCGCCTGTGCTGTTTGTACTCTCATTGGAGGTCATGGCTGCGAAAGTCGGAAATAATGAAAAAATTAGGAGGACTCTCAGTGGGTAGTACAAACTACAAAACCTTTCTATACGTCAATGATTCTGTGTTTAATTTAACATAGCCTATAACCTATTTACCTGCTCTAATGCAAGAATTGACAATATATGATAAATTATTTTACTTTTAAAATTAATATGACAAAATCTTAATTAGCACAAACATACCTTCTCCTATACTATACTGTCGAGACACAAATCTCTATCTTGGTTTGACAGAATACACAGTGCTGTGTTTAAAATGCTGGTGCACGGTGCATTTTTAAATGCACTTGAAACCGCAATAGCGTTTATTAGAATCATTTTTGCTAATACATGTATATTCTAAAAATGATTCTATTCAAAGCTGAAATGTATCCAATTTTGGCTGAAATGTCCCTTTAAATTACAAGCAGAACTGCGAGATCAGTGCATTCTAATTTACGCACAACTTTTCCACTTTATACATACACATAAAGCCAAATCTAAGATTTGTCGAAAATTAACCCACTTTGAATCCACATGCATCAATATTCCACCCACTAGGGGAATCGTTTCTATGGCATATAAAATGTTATTCAAAGAAAATTGTAAACCGCTTCCCTCATATGTAAAGAAGTGGGAAAACAAGCTACTCATCCCATCCCACTGCCAGCTAAGGAGTTGCTTAAAATCTTTAAAGCCATGAGCAAATAAACCTCCTAAATAGGTATATCAGAAATGAACATAAATCTGTTGACAAGGTAGTATCCGACCCCTTATAGGATAGCTCAAATATTTTCAACATGTTCCCCCGGTAATATATTACATATGGTGGTCAATACTGGAGAGAAAAAGAGATAGAAAAGATGATTCAAGTTAAAATCCTATTTCTGTTAGATACTTGCATTCTTATGTTCAATAAATTATCCCCTATAAAATGCATATTAAAGGGACATTAAATGCCAATTTTTTTTCCATGATTCAGATAGAGAATACAAAAACTAGAGGCAGCAGCTACATCAGCAATAGAAATGGCTGGTCGAAAAATGTAACCAGTATGTAAGCATTTCCTTCTAAGATAAGATTCAAGTTTCCTATCTAAAGGGTCTTTAAAAGAAGTACTGTCTTCCAAAGGAATAATAGTACGTTTGGCAAGAGTGGAAATGGCCCCATCAAAAAAGCTCTAAATTAGCAATAGGTAAAGGATATAATCTTTTAAACTTTGAAGAAGGGTTAAAAGAAGTAACCGGTTTAGACCATTCTTTAGCAATCATAGCAGAGAGAGCGTCAGAAATAGAAAAAAACTCAGGGAGATTGACAACAGTTTTACACACTGAATTTAAACGATTACAAGGTATATCATCAGAAGGATTAGCTTCTTCAATCCCTAAAGTGAATAAAACTTCCTTTAAAAGAGAATGAATATGTTCAATTCTAAATAAAAAAGGAAGAATTATCAATCTCTGTGTTTGAAGTAGGAGCTTCAGAATCAGAGGAATCCACATCATTAGAAGATACTTCAGTATATATTACTAGTAGCAGGTAAAACATGTGCTGACCTTTTATGTTTATTGGAAGGCGGTAGAGCAGTCAGGGCCTTCTTAATGGTGGCAGCAATAAAATCTTTCATTGCTGTGCGTATGTCTTCTGCATTAGACTGTGAGGGAAAAACAGTAGGTGCATTTGTACACATAGAAACATTGTCAGAATGTGATAAAAAGAAAATCAAAACATGAGCCACATAAATGAGCTGAAGAAGCTACTTCAGTTTTTTTTTTACAAAAAGCACACTTAGCTTTGGTAGAAAGGTGTTCAGACAGCTCAGTTCCTATGGTAACTTCAGGCTGATACATTATGGCAAACAAAAAAATAATTTATGTAAGAACTTACCTGAGAAATTCATTTCTTTCATGGTGGCGAGAGTCCACGAGATCCACCCATTTTTTTGGGTTATGCTTTATTTTTATAAAGCACATTACTTATCCTCTTCCTCTTTTTTATGCTTTTGGTCCTTATACACCTCACTAACTTGTCAATAAGTTAAACTGAGGTATGAGTAAGGTGTATTTATAGGCATTTGAGGTTTGGGAAACTTTGCCCCCTCCTGGCAGGAATGTATATCCCATTAGTAACTAGCTTGTGGACTCTTGCCACCATGAAAGAATTAATTTATCAGGTAAGTTCTTACATAAATTATCTTTTCGTTTGCCATAATATAAGAACTTACCTGATAAATTAATTTCTCTTGCAAGGTGTATCCAGTCCACGGATTCATCCTTTACTTGTGGGATATTCTCATTCCCTACAGGAAGTGGCAAAGAGAGCACACAGCAGAGCTGTCCATATAGCTCCCCCTCTAGCTCCACCCCCCAGTCATTCTCTTTGCCGGTTCTAAGCACTAGGGTCTCTCTACGGGAGGGTAAAGTGAATGTGGTGTTAGATTTGTAGTTTTATATCTTCAATCAAGAGTTTGTTATTTTTAAATGGTACCGGTTTGTACTATTTACTCTCTAGCAGAAAAGTGATGAAGAATTCTGCTGAGAGGAAAATGATTTTAGCATGTTGTAACTAAAATCCACTGCTGTTCCCACACAGGACTGAGGAGTACCAGAAAACTTCAGTTGGGGGGAACAGTTTGCAGGCTTGACTGCAATGAGGTATGTTCAGTCATTTATTTCTAGACAAGACTGAGATAATGCTAGAAGACTGACAAGATCCCCATGTGGGGAGGGTAAGCTATGTTCTGAGACTTAGTATAGAATTGAATGATTACATAACAGGGCTAATTAGGCTGGTTGACACTAAAGCAGGGCAATCGATTATTTATTTAAGAAATACTCGTTGGAAACACCTTTTTAAGCACTTTGGAGTGTTTTACTGGGGTTATTATCCACATGGCATAAATTTAGTCACTTAGAAGTGATTTTTGTAGGCCTCACAACTCCGGAGTGGAGTGGGAGGGGCCTAATTTTGTGCCTCAGATTTGCAGTTAGAATTGAAAGGCTCCCTAAGTGTGATGCGGGAATCCAGACGTGGACCCGTTGCTCAGTGTGCCTAGAGGGATATGGCTGCACCTCACTGACGAGGCCCACTATAGGCCGAAACGTACGTCTGGGGTTTTGCTGTTTCTCTTGTTCAGAGAGGGATTGCCTGGTATTTCGGGGCTGGACTGTACTGTGAAGTCAGGATCAGACTGATATGCTACAGGAAAGTTCTTCTCTGTGAAAGGCACATATTGAGCAAAAAGAGGCTGCTTCTAGGGTGGTAACTAGCCATAGAACAAGCTATTATGCTATTGTTCGTTCCCAGGTTGAGCGCTTCTCTCTTTTTATTTATGCAAATTATGACACTTGGGGAAGTCTCCCTAAGTGTGATGCGGGAATCCAGATGTGGACCCGTTGCTCAGTGTGCCTAGAGGGATATGGCTGCACCTCACTGACGAGGCCCACTATAGGCCGAAACGTACGTCTGGGGTTTTGCTGTTTCTCTTGTTCAGAGAGGGATTGCCTGGTATTTCGGGGCTGGACTGTACTGTGAAGTCAGGATCAGACTGATATGCTACAGGAAAGTTCTTCTCTGTGAAAGGCACATATTGAGCAAAAAGAGGCTGCTTCTAGGGTGGTAACTAGCCATAGAACAAGCTATTATGCTATTGTTCGTTCCCAGGTTGAGCGCTTCTCTCTTTTTATTTATGCAAATTATGACACTTGGGGAAGTCTCCCTAAGTGTGATGCGGGAATCCAGACGTGGACCCGTTGCTCAGTGTGCCTAGAGGGATATGGCTGCACCTCACTGACGAGGCCCACTATAGGCCGAAACGTACGTCTGGGGTTTTGCTGTTTCTCTTGTTCAGAGAGGGATTGCCTGGTATTTCGGAGCTGGACTGTACTGTGAAGTCAGGATCAGACTGATATGCTACAGGAAAGTTCTTCTCTGTGAAAGGCACATATTGAGCAAAAAGAGGCTGCTTCTAGGGTGGTAACTAGCCATAGAACAGGCTATTATGCTATTGTTCGTTCCCAGGTTGAGCGCTTCTCTCTTTTTATTTATGCAAATTATGACACTTGGGGAAGTCTCCCTAAGTGTGATGCGGGAATCCAGACGTGGACCCGTTGCTCAGTGTGCCTAGAGGGATATGGCTGCACCTCACTGACGAGGCCCACTATAGGCCGAAACGTACGTCTGGGGTTTTGCTGTTTCTCTTGTTCAGAGAGGGATTGCCTGGTATTTCGGGGCTGGACTGTACTGTGAAGTCAGGATCAGACTGATATGCTACAGGAAAGTTCTTCTCTGTGAAAGGCACATATTGAGCAAAAAGAGGCTGCTTCTAGGGTGGTAACTAGCCATAGAACAAGCTATTATGCTATTGTTCGTTCCCAGGTTGAGCGCTTCTCTCTTTTTATTTATGCAAATTATGACACTTGGGGAAGTCTCCCTAAGTGTGATGCGGGAATCCAGACGTGGACCCGTTGCTCAGTGTGCCTAGAGGGATATGGCTGCACCTCACTGACGAGGCCCACTATAGGCCGAAACGTACGTCTGGGGTTTTGCTGTTTCTCTTGTTCAGAGAGGGATTGCCTGGTATTTCGGGGCTGGACTGTACTGTGAAGTCAGGATCAGACTGATATGCTACAGGAAAGTTCTTCTCTGTGAAAGGCACATATTGAGCAAAAAGAGGCTGCTTCTAGGGTGGTAACTAGCCATAGAACAGGCTATTATGCTATTGTTCGTTCCCAGGTTGAGCGCTTCTCTCTTTTTATTTATGCAAATTATGACACTTGGGGAAGTCTCCCTAAGTGTGATGCGGGAATCCAGACGTGGACCCGTTGCTCAGTGTGCCTAGAGGGATATGGCTGCACCTCACTGACGAGGCCCACTATAGGCCGAAACGTACGTCTGGGGTGTTGCTGTTTCTCTTGTTCAGAGAGGGATTGCCTGGTATTTCGGGGCTGGACTGTACTGTGAAGTCAGGATCAGACTGATATGCTACAGGAAAGTTCTTCTCTGTGAAAGGCACATATTGAGCAAAAAGAGGCTGCTTCTAGGGTGGTAACTAGCCATAGAACAAGCTATTATGCTATTGTTCGTTCCCAGGTTGAGCGCTTCTCTCTTTTTATTTATGCAAATTATGACACTTGGGGAAGTCTCCCTAAGTGTGATGCGGGAATCCAGACGTGGACCCGTTGCTCAGTGTGCCTAGAGGGATATGGCTGCACCTCACTGACGAGGCCCACTATAGGCCGAAACGTACGTCTGGGGTTTTGCTGTTTCTCTTGTTCAGAGAGGGATTGCCTGGTATTTCGGGGCTGGACTGTACTGTGAAGTCAGGATCAGACTGATATGCTACAGGAAAGTTCTTCTCTGTGAAAGGCACATATTGAGCAAAAAGAGGCTGCTTCTAGGGTGGTAACTAGCCATAGAACAAGCTATTATGCTATTGTTCGTTCCCAGGTTGAGCGCTTCTCTCTTTTTATTTATGCAAATTATGACACTTGGGGAAGTCTCCCTAAGTGTGATGCGGGAATCCAGACGTGGACCCGTTGCTCAGTGTGCCTAGAGGGATATGGCTGCACCTCACTGACGAGGCCCACTATAGGCCGAAACGTACGTCTGGGGTTTTGCTGTTTCTCTTGTTCAGAGAGGGATTGCCTGGTATTTCGGGGCTGGACTGTACTGTGAAGTCAGGATCAGACTGATATGCTACAGGAAAGTTCTTCTCTGTGAAAGGCACATATTGAGCAAAAAAGAGGCTGCTTCTAGGGTGGTAACTAGCCATAGAACAAGCTATTATGCTATTGTTCGTTCCCAGGTTGAGCGCTTCTCTCTTTTTATTTATGCAAATTATGACACTTGGGGAAGTCTCCCTAAGTGTGATGCGGGAATCCAGACGTGGACCCGTTGCTCAGTGTGCCTAGAGGGATATGGCTGCACCTCACTGACGAGGCCCACTATAGGCCGAAACGTACGTCTGGGGTTTTGCTGTTTCTCTTGTTCAGAGAGGGATTGCCTGGTATTTCGGGGCTGGACTGTACTGTGAAGTCAGGATCAGACTGATATGCTACAGGAAAGTTCTTCTCTGTGAAAGGCACATATTGAGCAAAAAGAGGCTGCTTCTAGGGTGGTAACTAGCCATAGAACAAGCTATTATGCTATTGTTCGTTCCCAGGTTGAGCGCTTCTCTCTTTTTATTTATGCAAATTATGACACTTGGGGAAGTCTCCCTAAGTGTGATGCGGGAATCCAGACGTGGACCCGTTGCTCAGTGTGCCTAGAGGGATATGGCTGCACCTCACTGACGAGGCCCACTATAGGCCGAAACGTACGTCTGGGGTTTTGCTGTTTCTCTTGTTCAGAGAGGGATTGCCTGGTATTTCGGGGCTGGACTGTACTGTGAAGTCAGGATCAGACTGATATGCTACAGGAAAGTTCTTCTCTGTGAAAGGCACATATTGAGCAAAAAGAGGATGCTTCTAGGGTGGTAACTAGCCATAGAACAAGCTATTATGCTATTGTTCGTTCCCAGGTTGAGCGCTTCTCTCTTTTTATTTATGAGAATTGAAAGGCTGTTTCATGCTGCTTCACATGGAGGGTCCAGCTGCTGATTGAGGGCCTAGAAGAAGCTTTATTTCCCCAAAACTGATCCCTAAGGGCAGGTAGGGCCACAGCAGTAAGCTGTGGCAAGGTGCTATAGTTAATTAACCGGTTGTTGGCTTTAGACAGCTCCGTTTTGGGCATTAAGGGGTTAATCGTTCTGAAACTTGCTGTGCAATCATATTAAAGCCTTAGGTACATACTGTGAAAATTTCAAAAGGTTTGGTGCATTTTTCACTGTTTTGTAAAATTGTGTGCTCTTTTTATTTCTTAAAGGCACAGTAACGTTTTTTCAAATTGTGTTTTTTATTTGATTAAAGTGTTTTCCAAGCCTGCTTGTGTATGCTACTAGTCTGTTAAACATGTCTGACACTAAGGAAAATCCTTGTTCAATGTGTTTTAGAAGCCATGGTGGAACCCCCTCTCAGAATGTGTCCCAATTGCACTAATATGTCTATACACTTTAAAGATCATATTGTTGCACTTAAAAGTGTGGCCCTAGATGATTCTCAGACTGAAGGTAATGAGGATAGTCCGCCTACCTCTCCCCATGTGTCACAAACAGTTACGCCCGCTCAAGCGATGCCTAGTACCTCTAGTGCGTCTGCCCCTATTACATTGCAACAGCTAGCGACAGTCATGGATAATTTCCTTTGCGGCCTTTCTATCCAAACTGCCAGTTTTTCCTGCAAAGCGCGATAGCTCTGTTTTAAGAACAGATTATGAGCAGTCCAAAGCTTTGGTAGCCTTATCTGATGTACCCTCACAACACTCCGAAGTGGGGGTGAGGGATTTGATGTCGGAGGGAGAAATTTCCGACTCATGAAAGGTTTCTCATCAGGCAGAGTCAGATTCATTAGCGTTTAAATTTAAACTGGAACACCTCCGTGTATTGCTCAGGGAGGTATTAGCCACTCTGGATGATTGTGACCCTATGGTGGTCCCAGAGAAATTGTGTAAAATGGACAAGTACCTAGAGGTCCCTGTATACACTGATGCGTTTCCGATTCCTAAAAGGGTTGCGGATATTGTTACTAGGGAGTGGGATAGACCAGGTGTCCCTTTTATCCCCCCCCCCCCTATTTTTAAGAAAATGTTCCCCATAACTGATCCCAGGCGGGACTCGTGGCAGACGGTCCCTAAGGTAGAGGGGGCTGTTTCTTCACTTGCTAAGCGCACAACCATACCAGTTGAAGACAGTTGTGCTTTTAAAGATCCTTTGGATAAAAAATTAGAAGGTTTACTTAAGAAAATTTTTGTTCAACAAGGTTTCCTTCTCCAACCTATTGCCTGCATTATTCCTGTAACTACTGCAGCGGCTTTCTGGTTTGAGGCGCTGGAGGAGTCGCTCCAGACGGAGACCTCATATGACGAAATTATGGATAGAATTAAGGCTCTAAAGCTGGCTAATTCTTTTATCACAGACGCCGCCTTGCAATTAGCTAAGTTAGCGGCAAAAAATTCAGGTTTCGCCATTATGGCGTGCAGAGCGCTTTGGCTCAAGTCATGGTCGGCCGATGTGTCGTCAAAATCCAAATTATTAAATATCCCTTTCAAGGGAAAGACCCTTTTCGGGCCAGAATTGAAAGAGATTATCACCGGGGGAAAGGGCCATGCTCTCCCTCAGGACAAGCCCTTTAAGGCTAGAAACAAAGCTAATTTTCGTTCCTTTCGTAACTTCAGGAGTGGTCCGGCTTCAGCCTCTACAGCTGCAAAGCAAGAGGGTAACGCTTCACAGCCCAAGGCAACCTGGAAGCCTTATCAGGGCTGGAACAAGGGTAAACAGACCAAAAAGCCTGCAGCTGCTACCAAGACAGCATGAAGGGGTAGCCCCAGATCCGGGACCGGATCTAGTAGGGGGCAGACTCTCTCTCTTCGCTCAGGCCTGGGCAAGAGATGTTCACGATCCCTGGGCATTAGAGATTGTTTCCCAGGGATATCTTCTAGAATTCAAGGACTCCCCTCCAAGGAGAAGGTTCCACATTTCTTATTTGTCTACAGACCAGACAAAGAAAGAGGCGTTCTTACGCTGTGTAGAAGATCTACATACGATGGGAGTGATATACCCAGTTCCAATTGCAGAACAAGGTCTGGGTTTTTACTCAAACCTGTTTGTGGTTCCCAAAAAAGAAGGAACTTTCAGACCAATCCTGGATCTAAAAATTCTAAACAGATTCCTCAGAGTCCCATCATTCAAGATGGAGACCATTCGGACAATCTTACCTATGATCCAGGAAGGTCAATATATGACTACCGTGGATCTAAAGGATGCGTACCTGCATATCCCTATCCACAAAGATCATCATCAGTTCCTCAGGTTCGCTTTCCTAGACAAGCATTACCAGTTTGTGGCTCTTCCATTCGGTTTAGCCACTGCTCACACACTGCTAGGGTCCTTTCTGGCGGTTCTAAGACCGCGGGGCATGGCAGTGGTGCCTTATTTGGACGACATCTTAATTCAGGCGCCGTCCTTTCACAGAACCAAGGCTCACACGGAGATTGTATTGGCTTTTCTGAGGTCTCACGGGTGGAAGATGAACGTCAAAAAGAGTTCTCTGTCCCCACTCACAAGGGTTCCTTTCCTAGGAACACTAATAGATTCAGTAGAAATGAAAATATTTCTGACTGAGGTCAGAAAGTTGAAACTTTTAACTACTTGCCGAGTTCTTCATTCCATTCCTCGGCCATCTGTAGCTCAGTGCATGGAGGCAATCGGATTAATGGTAGCGGCAATGGACATAGTCCCTTTTGCTCGGATACACCTCAGACCACTGCAACTATGCATGCTCAAACAGTGGAATGGGGATTATGCAGATTTGTCTCCTCAAATTCAGTTGGACCAGGAGACCAGAGATTCTCTTCTCTGGTGGTTGTCTCAGGACCACCTGTCTCAGGGAATATGTTTCCACAGGCCAGAGTGGGTCATTGTAACGACCGACGCCAGTCTGGAACTGAGGGCGATATTCAATGCTCTTCAGGCATGGCCTCAACTAGCTGCGGCCAAATTCATCAGATTTCAGTCGGACAACATCACGACTGTAGCTTACGTCAATCATCAGGGGGGAACAAGGAGTTCCCTAGCGATGACGGAAGTAACCAAAATAATCAGGTGGGCGGAGGATCACTCCTGCCATCTCTCAGCAATTCACATCCCAGGAGTAGACAACTGGGAGGCGGATTTTCTAAGTCGTCAGACTTTTCACCTGGGGGAGTGGGAACTCCACCCGGAGGTATTTGCCCAGCTGACTCAGCTATGGGGCACTCCGGAATTGGATCTGATGGCGTCCCGTCAGAACGCCAAACTTCCTCTCTACGGGTCCAGGTCCCAGGACCCCAAGGCGGTATTGATAGATGCTCTAGCAGCGCCTTGGTCCTTCAATCTGGCTTATGTTTTTCCACCGTTTCCTCTCCTCCCGCGTCTGGTCGCCAGAATCAAGCAGGAGAAGGCTTCGGTGATTCTGATAGCGCCTGCGTGGCCACGCAGGACTTGGTATGCAGACCTAGTGGACATGTCATCTGTCCCACCATGGACACTGCCAATGAGGCAGGATCTTCTAATACAGGGTCTGTTCAAGCATCCAAATCTAGTTTCTCTACGTCTGACTGCTTGGAGATTGAATGCTTAATTCTATCAAAGCGTGGGTTCTCTGAGTCAGTTATAGATACCCTGATTCAGGCTAGAAAGCCTGTCGCCAGGAAAATCTACCATAAGATATGGCGAAAATATCTTTGTTGGTGTGAATCCAAGGGTTACTCATGGAGCAAGATTAGGATTCCCAGGATATTGTCCTTTCTCCAAGAAGGATTGGAGAAAGGTTTGTCAGCTAGTTCCTTAAAAGGACAAATATCAGCTCTGTCTATCCTTTTACACAAGCGTCTGGCAGAGGTACCAGACGTTCAAGCGTTTGCTCAAGCTTTAGTCAGAATCAAGCCTGTCTATAAACCTGTGGCTCCGCCATGGAGTCTAAATCTAGTTCTTTCAGTTCTTCAAGGGGTTCCATTTGAACCTTTACATTCCATAGATATAAAGTTGTTATCTTGGAAAGTTTTGTTTTTAGTAGCTATCTCTTCTGCTCGAAGAGTTTCACAGGCCCATTTATCAAGCTCCGAGCTTGAAGGGCCGTGTTTCTGGCGAGTCTTCAGACTCGCCAGAAACACAACTTATGAAGCAGCGGTCTAAAGACCGCTGCTTCATAACCCTGTCCGCCTGCTCTGAGCAGGCGGACAGGAATCGCCGGAAATCAACCCGATCGAATACGATCGGGTTGATTGACACCTCCCTGCTGGCGGCCGATTGGCCGCGAGTCAGTAGGGGGCGGCGTTGCACCAGCAGCTCTTGTGAGCTGCTGGTGCAATGTTAAATGCAGAGAGCGTATTGCTCTCCGCATTTAGCGAGGTCTTGCGGACCTGATCCGCAGTGTCGGATCAGGTCCGCAAGCCCTTTGATAAATGGGCCCCTCAGAATTATCTGCCTTACAGTGTGATTCACCTTAACTGGTGTTCCACGCAGATAAGGTAGTTTTGCGTACCAAGCCTGGTTTTCTTCCTAAAGTTGTTTCTAACAAGAATATTAACCAGGAAATAGTTGTTCCTTCTTTGTGTCCTAATCCATCTTCGAAGAAGGAACGTCTTTTACACAATCTTGATGTAGTTCGTGCTTTAAAGTTCTATTTACAAGCAACTAAGGATTTCAGACAAACAACTTCCTTGTTTGTTATCTATTCTGGTAAGAGGAGAGGTCAGAAAGCGACTGCTACCTCTCTTTCCTTTTGGCTGAAAAGCATCATCCGTTTGGCCTATGAGACTGCTGGCCAGCAGCCTCCTGAAAGTATTACTGCTCATAGAAACATAGAAACATAGATATTGACGGCAGATAAGAGCCATAGGCCCAGCAAGTCATTCTACCAGAGCAGTGGCTTCCACATGGGCTTTCAAAAATGAGGCTTCTGTTGAACAGATTTGTAAGGCAGCGACTTGGTCTTCACTGCATACTTTTGCCAAATTTTACAAATTCGATACTTTTGCTTCTTCGGAGGCTATTTTTGGGAGAAAGGTTTTGCAAGCAGTGGTGCTTTCCGTTGAAGGTACCTGTCTTGTCCCCTCCCTTCATCCGTGTCCTAAAGCTTTAGTATTGGTATCCCACAAGTAAAGGATTAATCCGTGGACTGGATACACCTTGCAAGAGAAAACAGAATTTATGCTTACCTGATAAATTACTTTCTCTTGCGGTGTATCCAGTCCACGGCCCACCCTGGCATTTAAGTGAGGTAAAAATTTTTTGTTTAAACTACAGTCACCACTGCACCCTATGGTTTCTCCTTTTTCTTCCTAACCTTTGGTCGAATGACTGGGGGGTGGAGCTAGAGGGGGAGCTATATGGACAGCTCTGCTGTGTGCTCTCTTTGCCACTTCCTGTAGGGAATGAGAATATCCCACAAGTAAAGGATGAATCCGTGGACTGGATACACCGCAAGAGAAAGTAATTTATCAGGTAAGCATAAATTCTGTTTTCTTTCATGGTGGCGAGAGTCCACGGGCTAGTTACTTATGTCAGCTTTAATTTTGGCAGCAAATTTTGATTTAGTTTTAGTCGTAGTCTTTTGACTAAAATGCCATTTTAGTTTTAGTCGTATTTTAGTCATCTTAATTGTTTTAGTTTTAGTCGAATTTTAGTTGTTAAATTGTGCATTATTTAAGCATTTATCTAGAATTTCCAATCCAAACTCATACTGTATATATATATATATATATATATATATATATATATATATATATACTCCTGGATTAAAAATCTAATAAAATATTATTTATGGTATTGGTATTAAGGTTTGAACATGCAAAGAATACACAGACACAGATTTAGCCGTTGTGGTAACGTCTTTATAAATAAGAGTAAGTTTCATAAACAAACAAGAATATTGCTTTTTGAATTTTGACAAACAGAAGTGCAACTGTACTGTTGTAATAATGCCATTGCACATTATTACCTGAATATAAAACCTTTTACAGTTCAAGTAACTTGTTAACACAGTGTGCTACATAACAAAATGATTCTACAGCCAGCTAGTGCTACAAGACAAGGCAGCAGCAAAGCAAAGGCACCAGACAGCAAAATAAAAGCAAGTTTCATAAACACACAACAAGGATATTGCTTTTTTAATTTTGACAAACAGAAATGCAACTGTACTGTAATGCCATTGCACATATTATTACCTGAATTTAAAACCTTAACAATTCAAGTAACTTGAACACAGTACACAACAAAACAATTTTGCAGCCAGCGAGTGCTACAAGGCAGCAGCAAAGGTACGCACACAGACAGGGAGACAGCAAAATAAATGCAAGTTTCATTATGAAACTTGCTTTTATTTTGCTGTGCCTTTTTGCTGCTGCCTTGTAGCACTCGCTGGCTGCAGAATTGTTTTGTTGTGTACTGTTAAACAAACAAGAATATTGTTTGCAACTGTACTGTAATGCCATTGTTTGCACATATTATTACCTGAATATAAAACCTTTTAAGAGTTCAAGTAACTTGTTAACAATAACAGTACACAACAAAACAATTCTGCAGCCAGCGAGTGCTACAAGGCAGCAGCAAAGACGCAGACAGCATAACTACTAAAGTAATTAACCAATACTTGAGGGGTAATGCTGGACTGACCGGACTGGACTGTTCACATCTTCACAGTTTATTATTTCAAATTTCAACAGTTCGAATTCTCAGATACATTCAAAGAAAAAATGCAGAGGCTACAAATATAATGCCAGCAGCCATACTACAGTGGAACTATAACAATCACCACTTTTTATAACTGCTCTCTCTGTCTCAGCAAGCATTGACAGTAGAGGTAAATATGTATCACACTAAGGACACAGCACTAACTTACAATGCTATGCATACTGTTGCTATAGGTAGTGCTGTCAATACAGCAGAGAATACTATTCATTCAGTGCTAAATTTGACAGCAAGTGAGCACCTATAGCTAGCTACTAGGGCTGGAGTGGATTTACATTTCTGGCACCACATTGTGGACAGGTGTAAGGTAGGGCACCCTTACGCTGAGGTCCTGCTGCCGACTCCCCTAGGGGCAGATCCTGGGCCTGACGTAAGATAAATGACATGTGCCTACTCTGGCTAATTATAAATCTGTCCAAGTGTGTATAGGTTTAGGAAGTGCTGTCAGGAGTGAATACAATTCACTTCTAGATTCATTGACATGACATCATTCATTCATAGCAACAATATGCATCTAATTGAAAGTTACTGTAACTAAACTTACTGGTCTATTTTTCTTTTTCTTTAGTGTAATATATTTAACTCTATTATCAATGCTAAGAGAGAGAGAGAGAGCAGTTGATTGATTGGTGGTGGTTGTTATTATAGTTCCACAGAATCCACACTCACTAATGGCATTGTAGCACTAGCCTATGCATTTTTTCTATGAATGTATTTGACAATTAGAACTGTTGAATTATTGATTATTCCTATAGCAATAAGCAGTGAGTGAAGTACAACACAAACCCACAAGTATACTGGTACGCAACAATGCTTAACATGTTATAAGTAACTGGAGAATAAAAACATTTCTATTTGTTTCGAATTATTTTAACCCCTTAATGACCACAGCACTTTTCCATTTTCTGTCCGTTTGGGACCAAGGCTATTTTTACATTTCTGCGGTGTTTGTGTTTAGCTGTAATTTTCCTCTTACTCATTTACTGTACCCACACATATTATATACCGTTTTTCTCGCCATTAAATGGACTTTCTAAAGATACCATTATTTTCATCATATCTTATCATTTACTATAAAAAAAAATATAAAATATGAGGAAAAAAATCGAAAAAAACAAATTTTTTCTAACTTTGACCCCCAAAATCTGTTACATATCTACAACCACCAAAAAACACCCATGCTAAATAGTTTCAAAATTTTATCCTGAGTTTAGAAATACCAAATGTTTACATGTTCTTTGCTTTTTTTGTAACTTATAGGGCCATAAATACAAGTAGCACTTTGCTATTTCCAAACCATTTTTTTTTCAAAATTAGTGCTAGTTACATTAGAACACTAATATCTTTCAGGAATCTCTGAATATCCATTGACATGTATATATTTTTTTTTAGTAGACAACCCAAAGTATTGATCTAGGCCCATTTTGGTATATTTCATGCCACCATTTTACCGCCAAATGCGATCAAATACAAAAAATCGTTCACTTTTTTACAAATTTTTTACAAACTTTTGGTTTCTCACTGAAATTATTTGCAAACCGCTTGTGCAATTATGGCATAAATGGTTGTAAATTCTTCTCTGGGATCCCCTTTGTTCAGAAATAGCAGACATATATGGCTTTAGCATTGCTTTTTGGTAATTAGAAGGCCGCTAAATGCCACTGCGCACCACACGTGTATTATGCCCAGCAATGAAGGGGTTAATTAGGGAGCATGTAGGGAGCATTTTGGGGTAATTTTAGCTTTAGTGTAGTGTAGTAGACAACCCCAACTATTGATCTAGGCCCATTTTGGTATATTTCATGCCACCATTTCACCGCCAAATGCAATCAAATAAAAAAAAAAACGTAAACTTTTTCACAATTTTAGGTTTCTCACTGAAATCATTTACAAACAGCTTATGCAATTATGGCACAAATGGTTGTAAATGTTTCTCTGGGATCCCCTTTGTTCAGAAATAGCAGACATATATGGCTTTGGCGATGCTTTTTGGTAATTAGAAGGCCGCTAAATGCTGCTGCGCATCACGCGTGTATTATGTCTAGCAGTGAAGGGGTTAATTATGTAGCTTGTAGGGAACTTGCAGGGTTAATTTTAGCTTTAGTGTAGAGCTCAGCCTCCCACCTGAAACATCAGACCCCCTGATGCCTCCCAAATAGCTCTCTTCCCTCCCCCACCCCACAATTGTCCCCGCCATCTTACTGCCAGTACTAAAATAAAACTCTGCCAGTACTAAAATAAAAGGTATATTTGGGCTTTTTTGAGTTTTTTTTTTAGCATATTTACATATGCTGCTGTGTAGGATCCCCCCTTAGCCCCCAACCTCACAGATCCCCCACCAAACAGCTCTCTAACCCTCCCCCTCTGCCTTAATGGGCGCCATCTTGGGTACTGGCAGCTGTCTGCCAGTACCCAGTTTAGAACAAAAATGTGCTTTTTTTTTAAGAAAAATCCCTTTTTCTGTAGTGTAGCTCCCCCCACACCCAAGAACAACCCCCCACCCCTCCAAGATCCCTTTTACTGAAGTTTATTTGTTTTTTAATTTGTCCCTTTTCCCCCACAGTTACAATCTAATTTTCTGTAGTATAGCGGTTCCCACCCGCTCCCGCCCCGTGCACGCGCCAGCCCGCCACCCTCTGTGCACGCGCGCGCGCCCGTGCGCGCCCCCGTCAGCTCCGGCCCCGATCCCGCCCCCCTCCACCTTATACGGCCCATCGATGGCCGCCCACCCGCCTCCCAAGTCAGCTCCCACCCACCAACGTTACCGGCCACCGATGTCCGGTGCAGAGAGGGCCACAGAGTGGCTCTCTCTGCATCGGATGGCCATGCAGGGTTATTGCAGGATGCCTCCATATCGAGGCATCACTGCAATAACCGGAAAGCAGCTGGAAGCGAGCAGGATCGCTTCCAGCTGCTTTCCACACTGAGGACGTGCAGGGTACGTTCTCAGGCATTAACTACCTTTTTTCTGAGGACGTACCCTGCACGTCCTCAGTCGTTAAGGGGTTAAGGAAAGCACTTTGTGCCAATATGACCCTTGGTCTATTCCGCCGGCCTCGAGAGAGGTCACATGTGACATTGAATATTCTCTCTGCAAAGGCTTGAGAAGCTGGCATAGCCAACAGGTCTAATGCAAAAGGTTTTAACTGGTGATAAAAAACATAATTTATGTAAGAACTTACATGATAAATTCATTTCTTTCATATTGGCAAGAGTCCATGAGCTAGTGACATATGGGATATACAATCCTACCAGGAGGGGCAAAGTTTCCCAAAACTCAAAATGCCCATAAATACACCCCTCACCCCACCCACAATTCAGTTTAAAGAATAGCCAAGCAGTGGGGTGATAAAGAAAGGAGTAGAAAGCATCAACAAAGGAATTTGGAAATAATTGTACTTTATACAAAAAATCATAACCCCCATAAAAAGGGTGGGCCTCATGGACTCTTGCCAATATGAAAGAAATTAATTTATCAGTTAAGTTCTTACATAAATTATGTTTTCTTTCATGTAATTGGCAAGAGTCCATGAGCTAGTGACATATGGGATATCAATACCCAAGATGTGGAGTCTTCCACTCAAGAGTCACTAGAGAGGGAGGGAATAAAAATAAAAACAGCCATATTTCGCTGAAAAAATTAATCCACAACCCATGTTTGAAAGAAAAAAACTTAAATCAAAAAGAAGAATCTGAAACAGCTGCCTGAAGAACTTTTCTACTAAAAACTGCTTCCGAATAAGCAAATACATCAAAACCGTAGATTTTAGTAAATGTATGCAAAGAGGACCAAGTTGCCGCTTTGCAAGTCTGATCAACTGAAGCATCATTCTTAAAAGCCCACGAAGTGGAGACTGATCTAGTAGAATGAGCTGTAATTCTCTGAGGCGGGGCCTGACCCGACTCCAAATAAGCTTGATGAATCAAAAGTTTCAACCAAGAAGCCAAGGAAATAGCAGAAGCCTTCTGACCTTTCCTAGGACCAGTAAATAAAACAAATAGACTGGAAGTCTTCCTGAAATCTTTAGTAGCTTCCACATAATATTTAAAAGCTCTTACCACATCCACAGAATGTAAGGATCTCTCCAAAGAATTCTTAGGATTAGGACACAAGGAAGGGACAACAATTTCCCTACTAATGTTGTTAGAATTCACAACCTTAGGTAAAAATTGAAAAGAAGTCCGCAAAACTGCCTTATCCTGATGAAAAATCAGAAAAGGAGACTCACAAGAAAGAGCTCAGAAACTCTTCTAGCAGAAGAGATAGCCAAAAGGAACAACACTTTCCAAGAAAGTAGTTTAATGTCCAAAGAATGCATAGGCTCAAATGGAGGAGCCTGTAAAGCCTTCAGAACCAAATTAAGACTCCAAGGAGGAGAAATTGATTTAATGACAGACTTAATACGAACTAAAGCCTGTACAAAACAGTGAATATCAGGAAGTATAGCAATTTTTCTGTGAAATAAAACAGAAAGAGCGGAGATTTGTCCTTTCAAGGAACTTGCAGACAAACCCTTATCCAAACCATCCTGAAGGAACTGTAAAATTCTAGGAATTCTAAAAGAATGCCAGGAGAATTTATGAGAAGAACACCATGAAATGTAAATCTTCCAAACTCTATAATAAATCTTTCTAGAGACAGATTTACGAGCTTGTAACATAGTATTAATCACTGAGTCAGAGAAACCTCTATGACTTATAACTAAGTGTTCAATTTCCATACCTTCAAATTTAATGATTTGAGATCCTGATGGAAAAACGGACCTTGAGATAGTAGGTCCGGCCGTAACGGAAGTGGCCAAGGCGGCAACTGGACATCCGAACCAGATCCGCATACCAAAACCTGTGTGGCCATGCTGGAGCCACCAGCAACACAAAAGACTGTTCCATGATGATTTTGGAGATCACTCTTGGAAGGAGAACTAGAGGCGGGAAGATGTAAGCAGGTTGAAAACACCAAGGAAGTGTCAGCGCATCCACTGCTTCCGCCTGAACATCCCTGGACCTGGACAGGTATCTGGGAAGTTTCTTGTTTAGATGAGAGGCCATGAGATCTATCTCTGGAAGCCCCCACATCTGAACAATCTGAGAAAACACATCTGGATGGAGAGACCACTCCCCTGGATGTAAAGTCTGGCGGCTGAGATAATCCGCCTCCCAATTGTCTACACCTGGGATATGCACCGCAGAGATTAGACAGGAGCTGGATTCTGCCCAGGCAAGTATCCGAGATACTTCTTTCATAGCTTGGGGACTGTGAGTCCCACCCTAATGATTGACATAAGCCACAGTTGTGATATTGTCTGTCTGAAAACAAATGAACGGTTCTCTCTTTAGCAGAGGCCAGAACTGAAGAGCCCTGAGAATTGCACGGAGTTCTAAAATATTTATTGGTAATCTCGCCTCTTGAGATTTCCAAACCCCTTGTGCTGTCAGAGATCCCCAAACAGCTCCCCAACCTGAAAGACTCGCATCTGTTGTGATCACAGTCCAGGTTGGGCAAACAAAAGAAGCCCCTTGAACCAAACGATGGTGATCTATCCACCATGTCAGAGAGTGTTGTACATTGGGATTCAAGGATATTAATTGTGATATCTTTGTATAATCCCTGCATCAATGATTCAGCATACAAAGCTGTAGAGGTCTCATGTGAAAACGAGCAAAGGGGATCGCATCCGATGCTGCAGTCATGAGACCTAAAACTTCCATGCACATAGCCACTGAAGGGAACGACTGAGACTGAAGGAGCCGGCATGCTGCAACCAATTTTAAACGTCTCTTGTCTTTTAGAGACAGAGTCATGGACACTGAATCTATCTGGAAGCCTAAAAAGGTGACTCTTGTCTGAGGAATCAAGAAACTTTTTGGTAAATTGATCCTCCAACCATGTTTCCGAAGAAACAACACTAGTTGATTTGTGTGAGATTCTGCAGTATGTAAAGACTGAGCTAGTACCAAGATATCGTCCAAATAAGGAAACACTGCAATACCCTGTTCTCTGATTACAGATAGTAGGGCACCCAGAACCTTTGAAAAGATTCTTGGAGCTGTTGCTAGGCCAAATGGAAGAGCAACAAATTGGTAATGCATGTCTAGATAAGAGAATCTCAGAAACTGAAAGTGTTCTGGATGAATCGGAATATGAAGGTATGCATCCTGCAAGTCTATTGTGGACATATAATGTCGTCACTGAAGAAAAGGCAGAATAGTCCTTATAGTCACCATCTTGAAAGTTGGTACTCTTACATAACGATTCAAAATTTTTAGATCCAGAACTGGTCTGAATAAATTTTCTTTCTTTGGTACAATGAATAGGTTTGAATAAAACCCCAAACCTTGTTCCTGAGGAGGAACTGGCATGATTACCCCTGAAGACTCCAGGTCTGAAACACACTTCAGAAAAGCCTGAGCTTTTACTGGATTTACAGGGATGCGTGAGAGAAAAAATCTTCTCACAGGAGGTCTTATTTTGAATCCTATTCGATACCCTTGAGAGACAATGCTCTGAATCCAATGATTTTGGACAGATTTTATCCAAAAATCCTTGAAAAACCTTAATCTGCCCCCTACCAGCTGAGCTGGCATGAGGGCCGCACCTTCCTGCGGATTTAGGGGCTGACTTTGGTTTCCTAAATGGCTTGGATTTATTC
>NC_069502.1:172325084-172457584 GCF_027579735.1 Bombina bombina | reverse complement strand
GAAATGCTATTAGGCTAAAAGAGTCAACATCCGGAGAAAGCCTCAAGTTAGGACGCAAAACCGTTCACCACTCAGAAAACTAGACCACGGAGGTCATTCACATCTCCCAACTCCAAAGGAATGGAAACTACGGTTCCGAGTCCCCAGGGCCCTTTAAGAACCATGATGATGTCTGAAAATGTCAGACTCTTATCCTAAGTGAATAGCCAGAAAAAGACAATCTAGATCGAAACTCACAACCCTCCGTCTAGGAGCGTTGGATCCACACACTAGGCCTCATACTTCGAAATAGGATCTGAGCCCGGAGTCCATCTCAATAGGCCAAGTGACAGTCAGAACCCGACATGATTCAATCAGCACCACGAGGGTGACATGAACCCAAGTGACAGCAGAAAGCTCCCAACCAGTACCTGCCTGGTATAAGGACACTCCAGAACTGTCCTAGTTCTAAGAAAAATCGACCCTAAGGTTCGATAATATGAACTAGAAAACATAACTCTGTCATTCAAAAGTTCCCATGCGACCACAAAATCTCAAGTATCGGTTCCAGAGAAAGAACGTTCCCAAAAACGGAATTATATCAGACATGATCTTAATAAAAACAAATCAAACACATCCTATTTGGATCAAAATAAAAGTAAGGCAGCACCCGCAGGTGAACGCCCAAGGTGAATGTATACGCCAACGGGACCAGCCAACCATTCACCCAAGCTTAGAACTGGAACCAAAACATAAAAAAGTAAAACAGACGTCAAGGATTAGCTTAATCTCCAAACGTCTAATCCAGCTTGCCATCCAACATCTAAGCCTCGGATCCCTCGGCCCACTAGGACTGGAATCCCCTAGCACCGCCAAAACATGTCTTAAAAGTACACAAAGACGTGCCAGCCTATAACGGAAGGCAAAATCATCCCTCGCCGGATCAACAAACGACCCTGGCCCCGAGGTTGGGGCTCCTGAAGCCTCAGAGGCCAACGCTTCCCCAGGAGGCTGAACTAAATCAGGCGATCCCACACACCGACGGGACCTTCAAGTGTGACAGATAGTAGCCTTGCTTCTGACATGGACTTGAGTGAATAAAAGAAAAACTCTCCCTGCATCACCGGACTATAACCTTCATCCATGTTCTCACTGAGAGGCTGACATGATTACTTAAAACTCCAGTCCCATTTCAAAGAGTACTACCCTCCATAAGAGACTCTCTCAAACTTCTAACACTTCTTTGTCAACCTCTTGTGACGAAAGGCAACGAATGACTGGGGGATGAGGGAAGTGGGGGAGGTATTTGAAGTCTTTGGCTGGGGTGTCTTTGCCTCCTCCTGGTGGCCAGGTTCTGAATTCCCAAAAGTAATGAATGCAGCTGTGGACTCTTCCCATTTAAGAAGAAAATAGCGCTGGTCCTAAGCGGTAAGAAATTTGAAAAGTGCTGTGGTCACTAAGGGGTTAATAGCTATGTTTACTAATCAGCTGATTTCACCTGCACTCCAGTTCAGATATCCTGAAAATCTGGCCTGTTAGTGAGGCCGAGGACAGGTTTGAAAAACCTGGTTTTAGATGCCCCACAGTAGGTAAAATTTAGCAATTAAATTATATCTCAAAGCTTGAAAGCACTTTGTCATTCAGCTGAACATCAATCTTAGCTGCTCCACATTTAAAACAAGAGGAGATCGATAATTTTTTAGCTATTTTTACGGAGACAATTATCTTTCATTATGTCACGTGGAGCTCCTGGGCACAGCTTACATGTAGCTACTTCGACTGTTACTGAGGCTCTGCAAACATGGGAGCTGAGCACTCAGAGACTCCTGGAGCAACATTACCGGAATATAGCTGAGGATTTAATGACCATATTGAACTGCCTATCCGCACCACAAAAAGAGGAGCTCAAGTGTACAGATCCGGTGCTAATTAGGGGAAACTGTGACGCTGCAGAGGCCCCAGCTATATGGAGACCGGAGGATGAGCTAAGACCAGCTCCGTTGCTTCTAACAGGCAGCGAATTAGGTCAGACCCCAGAGACTCCCTCACTCACCACTTGTGTGAATTACTCACGTACCCAGGCACCAGAAGATGTGACTGAATCGCGGAGCTGGAGGATTCAGGGGGAATCGAGTGATTTGAGTGAAAACATAGACATATGGAGTTCATCTTGTTTACCCTGTCACAAGCAGGTTTCAGATGGTCCGCTACTGAAGTCTGATATTCCTTACCGGATGAAGAGAGAGTTAGCTCTTTTGTCAGGAGCCCAGATGTCTCACATTGGAGCAGATGACCTGTTTTGTCAGCCGAGCCATGTCGCATGTGTTGTCGGATGGAGAATGGTTCTCGCCCTTTCTGATGGGCCCCTTTCTGGAACATTAGCTACAGCATCACTCCATCTTAGAATTGGAATCGGCTAATTTCATTTTTTTTTACTTTTTAAACAACTCCCAGCCGGTCTTCTGTGTGACTCTGGTATTTACTTTGGAACGGCAGCCCTTCAAGATGTAGATATCTGTATATCTATATAGGGCCTTTATTACTCATATCTCTTTGAATATTATTTCATAATTTCTCATCGCTAGGATTTATATATGTTTTGCCCCCATAACACTAGTATCATGTCCAAGTTCTATATAAGCAGGATCTTTCCTGCACTGCCCCCACATTTGGACCTTTAATCTGAGACTCTCATCCACATGACTATGTTCAGCTACCTCTGCAAACCATTTAAAATGTGTGATGCTTATAGCAGACGTTCATTGTCATCTTCTGGCATTATTACTCAGTCTCCCTAATGGTTTTGCTCCTTTTTCTTGTTGCATTGTATTGACTATGTATAAGGGTTATATGTTTATTTGTACCCTGTTTTCCCTATAATGCTATATAAACTAGTGATGTGTATCTCAATAGCTAAGGTATAAGATAGAAATGAAGCTTCAGTTTATCTATTTATGGAGATAAGATATACATAGGAGCAGCAAAGTTTAATGCTAATTCTCACTCAATAATACCCTCATGGACAGCTGTTAAAGTAGTTAGACTAACAGAGAATTTGACTATGTATATGGGTTATATGTTTATTTGTGCCCTGGTTTCCCTATTATGTTATATAAACTAGTGATGTATATCTCAATAGCTAAGGTGTAAGATAGAGATGAGGCTTCAGTTTATCCATTTAGGGAGATCAGATATACATAGGAGCAGCAAAGTTTAATGCTAATTCTCACTCAATAATACCCTCATGGATAGCTGTTAAAGTAGTTAGACTAAGAGAATGTACAAACCCAATTCAAGATGCACAACCTGCTTTTGTACTATATTTGTCGTGAAAGTCTACTGTTATTTGTTTCAGCTATCATTCTCCCTTATTAACACATGTGGATTGATAGTCCTAGCGACTACAGCTGTACCTTTCTTGAGGCCCTTCATTATTACATAGATGTTAAAGAGAGGCCCTTCTTAGGCGACCCAAGACTGCTGTACTCTGGTTTCTGATATGGGGCCCTAGTGCCTATTTATATGACCACCTATTTTTGCCAAATTTCAGTTAGGGGATTATTACCCTGAATACTATGGCAATCTTAATTTTAGTGTAAATATGTCCACAAATATTTTACTGACCCTTACCTTCAGCCTTCTCACTTATTGCTATGATACTCAAGGTTCTGCTTATACAATTTTTCATGGCTTAGAAGCTAATTTACAATACAAACTGGCTCTCTAGGTGTGTTAACAATTCCTTATATATTTATCCAAGCCTTTGCCACCAGCAACACACACTCTTTCTTTACTAAAGTTTTGTATTTTATTTTATTTGCTATTGGAATTACTGCTACTGTATGATATCTGAGCATCTGATGGGGTTTGCATTGTTTATTATCCTTGGCATTTATCCATTTTCCTACGCTTGATATTATGCTATCAGCAAATCTAAGTGGATGGTGATTGATGCGAACCCTGAATGAGCACAAGTTATCTGTAATGCAGACGTTTAATGCCACTTAACCCTATTTTTATTTTATGGTTATACTTTACTATATTAGCACAGGTTAAAATATAGAATATTTATCATAGTCTTACTATTCTTACTGTAATAGCCAGTGAACTATTGCAAATAACAGAATTTTAGTTTTTTGGAGACAGATTTTACCTAATTTTTATATGTTTCTTTTGCCCCCCCGCCTACGCCCCATTGGGCTTACATTGCAAACGTTGGCAATTGCATCCTATAGCATCTTTATCCCCATATACTTTTATTTACAATAATACCCCCAGGTTTCTGATATATAGGTTTCTTCACCAACTGTATCTCCCCTCACCCTTTCCCGCCCTGCATTTGTGGGCGGGTCATATCCACCATCCCTTAACCGTCTGTGTCCAGTGGTGACAACATCCCTGAGGGGAGATGCTACATTAATGCTTTATAGATCATTTCACCCTCACTGGATCGGAGCTATCCCTGCTTTTTCTTGATATTCACTACAAATCATACTTAACTCTCATATAGTTTAGTGCTGCACGCCACGCTCTATGTTATGATAACTATTTGACCTAGTCAATTCACATTTCTATGGTCTTCCGCCCTCCCATTGCAGTTGACCAATGCTATTTCCATTATTATTCTTATTATTCTCACCATATATTCTCTTATTATTTTCATCACATAGCTCAAGTATAATAATATTGCTACATAGAAAAATTATCTATATAGAGGTGCTTACCCGCTGACATTTCCCCAACTCCCCCCTTGCCTTATATTTTGCTCTTGGTATCAAGACCCTTTAATAACGAGAGGCATTCAATTTAATGACAAACTAATTATTTAAGTTCTCGAGAAGTTCATAATACATTGGGTCTGCTTAGTAGCTACAGTGCTCTTCCAGAGCGTCTTTTACCACAATGGCCTGGAATAATAATAGCTACTCTCATTATGATACAAAAAACATAAAAGGAGGTTTTCAAATATATCTTGACATTTATTATATGTTTTCCTTTTTTTGTCGTATTGTTGTTGAGACAATCATTGTTATGTTGTATAAAATGTATTTGTCATATTTCTATGATGTCATTATAAAAAAATCCTCAATAAAAAATTATTTAAAAAAAATAAAAAAATTTTTAATAAACAATATTGTAAAAAAGTGTGGTTTTGTTCTAAACTCTACAGTCTAAATAAGGGCCTTAGGATATATGTATATACCTTTGATCTGCACATAGGGGCTACCATAAGCCTCTATTCAGATAAATGCAAGGGAGACCTCGATGAGCTCTGAATTTCCCCCCCCCCCGTTGGCATATGGTTGTCATCTGCATTTAAGTGGTTAAAAGGACAAAAAAAAAGTGTAAAAAGAAACTGCTCTAATGTGTTAAAACACTATTATTGTACTGTTGCCTTTATACAACTAGGAGTTTAACACCTTCACGTCCAGTACAAGTGTTTAACTTCGGAAGAAAGTTCGATGTAAACACTTGCTGCAAAAATGAAATCACGCGATCATTGAGGCGATCACGTGATTTCAAGGCCGGGATCATATATTCCGGAGACATCAACAAGCTGGGATTCTTTGAATATACGGCGGCTACTTACCTCATATAGATTGAGGTACTCAGAATTAAGTGCATGGTGATAGGGGATATACTACCCCACAACTGTGTATATGTACCTTTGTCCTCAATGATCACAGAAGGAAGGCGCTGACACCTAGTCTTTTGTACATATTGTGTTTTGTGAAGATTACCAGGGAGTGTTCACTCTTCGTTTGGATCTGCTGCCTTTCTTTGGAATACAATAATTCCTGTGAACTTTTTGGACTGTTTTATTGATATATATTATATTATTATTCATACAATTGTTTGTTACATAGGCTAGCGCGGTTCTACACAGTCTTTTATGATATACACACACACACATACATATACACTGTATATACACACACACACAAACATGCAGCAATAAGATTATTATTAATAATTCTAAATTGTGTTTTTGTTTATAAAAGTAAAGGGAAAGCTCTCAAGAATGATTTGCAAGTGGGTAAATAGTTTAAATGAAAGCAGGATCCTTTAAGAAAATGTACTCTGTAGATGCTACATTAAACATCTATAACCTTGATCCCATCTGGCAAATGATATACAGAACGTTAAGTTGAAACCTTGGTCAATAGGGGGTCGGAGCTAACTTTGGAGCTGAACGGAAGTACATTACAACAGCTTCAGCTATATTACATATTAAAAGTAACATTGGAGTCCGTTCAAGCCCAAATACGACATTATTACTGGAAAATGTGTAAGCCCAGGAGACCTGAACAGTTAAACTTCAAGAGGGGAGCGATAGATTGACGGCGCCTCACTTTCCTGGAGCCTATCTTGCTGAAAGGAACTTCTGAGAGCGGACATTTTCTGACCCACGTGGAAACAAAAGTGCTGAACAAGACCGACTAAAGGCTAATTTAATGCCTTCAACAGAGGTATATACTACCTAATCATAATATGGATGTGACAGCATATATAATAGGAAAGATTAGCAACCTTTTACAGAACTGCCGGGCTACGGTTGAGCACACACTGAAAATGGCATCCCAACTGGCCGAAGCAACACTTGCGGAACACGCTGCCGTAAACTTATCTTTATGGCTGACTACAGTGGTGGAGGTGACGCTCTACATTTACCTTCATGCAGGGAACAGAAAGGTGAAGCAGTTGAAAAGGGGATCAGAGACAGAAAACTTTTGAACCAACACAGCGGCACACTGGCGCCACTTAAAGGGACAGTAAAGTCAAAACTTAACTTTCATGATTCAGATAGGGCATGCAATTTTAAACAACTTTCCAATTTACTTTTATTATCAAATTTGCTTTGTTCCCTTGGTGGTATTTTTGAAAAGCTAAACCTAGCTAGGCTCAAACTGATTTCTAAACAGTTGAAAACGGCCTCCTAGCTCAGAGCATTTTGAAAGTTTTTTACAGTTAGACTTGTGCTAGTTCACATGTGTCATATAGATAACATTGTGCTCACTCCCGTGAAGTTATTTAAGAGTCTTCACTGATTGACTACACTGCATGTCTGTCGAAGGCACTTAGATAGGAGGCTGTCTGCAAAGGCTTAGATACAAAGTAATCACAGAGGTAAAAAGTATATTAACCTCTTAAGGACATATGACGGAATTTTTCCGTCATAAAACAATTGAGCAAACTGAAAGCTGTGTCCTTAAAGGGTTAATATAACTGTGCTGGTTATGCAAAAACGAGGAATGGGTAATAAAGGGATTATCTATCTTTTTAAATAAGAAAAATTTGGGTGTAGACAAAGAGAGCCCTGGATGAGTTGTCTCAGAAACCAAGAGCACCATACACTGCGTGGAAAAGATATGATAAAGGAAGAACAAACTTTCATTAAGCCAGAAAGTAATGGTAGCAACGATACTGAAGGTACAAGTCTTGAAAAGTCAATAGTATACACAACTGTTTCTAGGAGCCCTTTTGGTATTGTACTAACGGCCAAAACTATGGGTTTGATTCCCCTCCGGTGAGTCTTATGATATGTCTGGGACGCTCTGGCGTTGGCTAAAATGGTGGGGCCCATATCGCATCTAAGGTTATGTTACACGCACATGTTTGGACTTTATTATATAGTATTTAGCTTAATTATAAGTTTGATTTCAATGTGTTTCACTATCTTTTTTTTTTGTCATCCATTACCACATCCATGGGACCAAATCTTAGTAACTTATTAATGGTTTATTAATAGGTCTAGAAGCAAATGGGTTCTCTACCCTATTGTTAAAAACAGCTAATTTTTTAACTATCAAACTTTCAGGGAGTACTGCAGAAATAGAGCAAAATGTATATTCAGCAGGGAATAGATAGAACTCCTGATAGGCATAAGTGTGTTTGTATAGTACCTAGATCAACAAGAAATTTGAATTGAATGTATCTCACCATTTAATATGCTATATATTACTAATCTTACCAAACTAAATTAGAGCTGCAACTAACGATTATTTTCATTATCGATTAATCGCCCGATTATTTTTTTTCGATTAATCGGATAAAAAAAAAAAAAAAAAAATCCTATATTTAAAATAAAAGTCACATACTGAGTGTTACAAATCTAAAACTTCAGACTAAAATTTGACATGAACACAAAATGTCCAATCTTTAAGCAGCAGAGCACATTTTTATAATTAGGCAAAACAAACCCTCAAACTGTTTGAAAAGAGGTAGAGCTAGTAAGAGGTAGAACTATCACTGGGTATAACATTCTGTTATTCACGCTTTCAGAAACTTGGCATTGAAATGCAAAAATGTCTATGTTCACATGCTCCTGGCTGAGGCTGGCTCTCTTTTTGCAAGCTATTTTTTCCTGCAGCAGAGAAGAAGTGCTCAGATGGTGTTGAGGTGCTTGAAATGCATGAGTAAGGTTTTGCCACGTACACCATGGTAGGAAAACATAATTTATGCTTACCTGATAAATGTATTTCTCTTGTAGTGTAGTCAGTCCACGGGTCATCCATTACTTATGGAATATATATCTCTTCCTAACAGGAAGCTGCAAGAGGATCACCCAAGCAGAGCTGCTATATAGCTCCTCCCCTCACATGTCATATTCAGTCATTCGACCAAAACCAGACGAGAAAGGAGAAACCATAGGGTGCAGTGGTGACTGGAGTTTAATTAAAATTTAGATCTGCCTTAAAGACAGGGCGGGCCGTGGACTGACTACACTACAAGAGAAATAAATTTATCAGGTAAGCATAAATTATGTTTTCTCTTGTTAAGTGTAGTCAGTCCACGGGTCATCCATTACTTATGGAATACCAATACCAAAGCTAAAGTACACGGATGAAGGGAGGGACAAGGCAGGAACATTAAACAGAAGGAACCACTGCCTGAAGTACCTTTCTCCCAAAAATAGCCTCCGAAGAAGCAAAAGTGTCAAATTTGTAAAATTTTGAAAAAGTGTGAAGTGAAGACCAAGTTGCAGCCTTGCAAATCTATTCAACAGAGGCCTCATTTTTAAAGGCCCAGGTGGAAGCCACAGCTCTAGTAGAATGAGCTGTAATCCTTTCAGGAGGCTGCTGTCCAGCAGTCTCATAGGCTAAACGTATTATGCTACGAAGCCAAAAAGAGAGAGAGGTAGCCGAAGCCTTTTGACCTCTTCTCTGTCCAGAGTAAACGACAAACAGGGAAGAAGTTTGACGAAAATCTTTAGTTGCCTGCAAATAGAACTTCAGGGCACGGACTACGTCCAGATTATGCAAAAGTCGTTCCTTCTTTGAAGAAGGGTTAGGACACAGTGATGGAACAACAATCTCTTGATTGATATTCCTGTTAGTAACTACCTTAGGTAAGAACCCAGGTTTAGTACGCAGAACTACCTTGTCTGAATGAAAAATCAGATAAGGAGAATCACAATGTAAGGCAGATAACTCAGACTCTTCGAGCCGAGGAAATAGCCATCAAAAACAGAACCTTCCAGGATAACAGCTTGATATCAATGGAATGAAGGGGTTCAAATGGAACGCCTTGAAGAACGTTAAGAACTAAGTTTAAGCTCCACGGCGGAGCAACAGTCTTAAACACAGGCTTAATCCTAGCTAAAGCCTGACAAAAAGCCTGAACGTCTGGAACTTCAGCCAGACGTTTGTGTAGAAGAATAGACAGAGCAGAAATCTGTCCCTTTAACGAACTAGCAGATAAGCCCTTTTCTAAACCCTCTTGTAGAAAGGACAATATCCTAGGAATCCTAACCTTACTCCATGAGTAACACTCGGATTCGCACCAATATAAATATTTACGCCATATCTTATGGTAAATTTTTCTGGTAACAGGCTTCCTAGCCTGTATTAAGGTATCAATAACCGACTCCGAGAAGCCACGCTTTGATAGAATCAAGCGTTCAATCTCCATGCAGTCAGCCTCAGAGAAATTAGATTTGGATGGTTGAAAGGACCCTGAATTAGAAGGTCCTGTCTCAGAGGCAGAGACCATGGTGGACAGGACGACATGTCCACTAGGTCTGCATACCAGGTCCTGCGTGGCCACGCAGGCGCTATTAGAATCACCGAAGCTCTCTCCTGTTTGATCTTGGCAATCAAACGAGGAAGCATCGGAAATGGTGGAAACACATAAGCCATGTTGAAGACCCAAGGGGCTGTCAGAGCATCTATCAGCACCGCTCCCGGGTCCCTGGACCTGGATCCGTAACAAGGAAGCTTGGCGTTCTGGCGAGACGCCATGATATCCAGATCTGGTTTGCCCCAACGATGAATCAGTTGAGCAAAGACCTCCGGATGAAAAGTCTGGCGACTTAGAAAATCCGCCTCCCAGTTCTCCACGCCTGGGATGTAAATCGCTGACAGGTGGCAAGAGTGAGACTCTGCCCAGCGAATTATCTTTTAGACTTCCAACATCGCTAGGGAACTTCTGGTTCCCCCTTGATGGTTGATGTAAGCCACAGTCGTGATGTTGTCCGACTGAAAGCTGATGAACCTCAGAGTTGCTAACTGAGGCCAAGCTAGGAGAGCATTGAATATTGCTCTTAATTCCAGAATATTTATTGGGAGGAGTTTCTCCTCCTGAGTCCATAATCCCTGAGCCTTCAGGGAGTTCCAGACTGCGCCCCAGCCTAGAAGGCTGGCGTCTGTTGCTACAATAGTCCAATCTGTCCTGCGAAAGGTCATCCCCTTGGACAGATGTGGCCGAGAAAGCCACCATAGAAGAGAATCTCTGGTCTCTTGATCCAGATTTAGTAGGGGGGACAAATCTGAGTAATCCCCGTTCCACTGACTTAGCATGCACAATTGCAGCGGTCTGAGATGCAGGCGCGCAAATGGTACTATGTCCATTGCCGCTACCATTAAGCCGATTACTTCCATGCACTGAGCTACTGACGGGTGTGGAATGGAATGAAGGACACGGCAAGCATTTAGAAGTTTTGATAACCTGGCCTCTGTCAGGTAAATTTTCATCTCTACAGAATCTATAAGAGTCCCTAGAAAGGGAACCCTTGTAAGTGGTAATAGAGAACTCTTTTCCACGTTCACCTTCCACCCATGCGACCTCAGAAATGCCAGAACTATCTCTGTATGAGACTTGGCAGTTTGAAAACTTGGCGCTTGTATCAGAATGTCGTCTAGGTACGGAGTCACCGCTATGCCTCGCGGTCTTAGTACCGCCAGAAGTGAGCCCAGAACTTTTGTAAAGATTCTTGGAGCCGTAGCTAATCCGAAGGGAAGAGCTACAAACTGGTAATGCCTGTCTAGGAAAGCAAATCTTAGGTACCGATAATGATCCTTGTGAATCGGTATGTGAAGGTAGGCATCCTTTAAGTCCACTGTGGTCATGTACTGACCCTCTTGGATCATGGGAAGGATGGTTCGAATAGTTTCCATTTTGAATGATGGAACTCTTAGGAATTTGTTTAGGATTTTTAAGTCCAAGATTGGTCTGAAGGTTCCCTCTTTCTTGGGAACCACAAATAGATTTGAATAGAATCCTTGCCCGTGTTCCGTCCGCGGAACTGGGTGGATCACCCCCATTAGTAAGAGGTCTTGTACACAGCGTAGAAACGCCTCTTTCTTTATTTGGTTTGCTGATAACCTTGAAAGATGAAATCTCCCTCGTGGAGGAGAAGTTTTGAAGTCCAGGAGATATCCCTGAGATATGATCTCTAACGCCCAGGGATCCTGGACATCTCTTGCCCAAGCCTGGGCGAAGAGAGAAAGTCTGCCCCCCACTAGATCCGTTTCCGGATAGGGGGCCCTCTCTTCATGCTGTCTTAGGGGCAGCAGCAGGTTTCTTGGCCTGCTTGCCCTTGTTCCAGGACTGGTTAACTTTCCAGCCCTGCCTGTAACGAGCAACAGCTCCTTCCTGTTTTGGAGCGGAGGAAGTTGATGCTGCTCCTGCCTTGAAGTTACGAAAGGCATGAAAATTAGACTGTTTGGCCTTTGATTTGGCCCTGTCCTGAGGTAGAGCATGGCCCTTACCTCCCGTAATGTCAGCTATAATTTCTTTCAAGCCGGGCCCGAATAAGGTCTGCCCTTTGAAAGGAATATTAAGCAATTTAGATGTCACGTCAGCTGACCAGGATTTAAGCCATAGCGCTCTGCGCGCTTGGATGGTGAATCCGGAGTTCTTAGCCGTAAGTTTGGTTAAATGTACGACGGCATCAGAAACAAATGCGTTAGCTAGCTTAAGTGCTTTAAGCTTGTTCATAATTTCATCCAATGGAGCTGTGCGAATGGCCTCTTCCAGAGACTCAAACCAGAATGCCGCCGCAGCAGTGACAGGCGCAATGCATGCAAAGGGCTGTAAGATAAAACCTTGTTGAACAAACATTTTCTTAAGGTAACCTTCTAATTTCTTATCCATTGGATCTGAAAAGGCACAACTATCCTCCACCGGGATAGTGGTACGCTTAGCTAAAGTAGAAACTGCTCCCTTCACCTTAGGGACCGTCTGCCATAAGTCTCGTGTGGTGGCGTCTATAGGAAACATTTTCCTAAATATGGGAGGAGGGGAAAAAGGCACACCAGGTCTATCCCACTCCTTGTTAATAATCTCTGTAAGCCTTTTAGGTATAGGAAACACGTCAGTACACACCGGTACCGCATAGTATCTATCCAACCTACATAATTTTTCTGGAATTGCAACCATGTTACAATCATTCAGAGCCGCTAATACCTCCCCTAGCAATATGCGGAGGTTCTCAAGCTTAAATTTAAAATTAGAAATCTCTGAATCCAGTCTCCCTGGATCAGATCCGTCACCCACAGAATGAAGCTCTCCGTCTTCATGTTCTGCAAACTGTGACGCAGTATCTGACATGGCTCTCACCTCATCCGCGCGCTCTGTCCTTAACCCAGAGCTATCGCGCTTGCCTCTTAATTCTGGCAATTTAGATAATACTTTTGTCATAACAGTAGCCATGTCTTGCAAAGTGATTTGTAAGGGCCTCCCTGATGTACTTGGCGCCACAAAATCACGCACCTCCTGAGCGGGAGGCGAAGGTACTGACACGTGAGGAGAGTTAGTCGGCATAACTTCCCCCTCATTGTCTGGTGATAATTTCTTTACATGTAAAGATTGACTTTTATTTAAAGTAACATCAATGCAATTAGTACACAAATTTCTATTGGGCTCCACATTGGCCTTTAAACATAGTTAACAAAGAGATTCATCTGTGTCAGACATGTTTAAACAGACTAGCAATGAGACTAGCAAGCTTGGAAATACTTTTCTAAATAAATTTACAAGCAATATAAAAAACGCTACTGTGCCTTTAAGAAGCACAAAAAGCTGTCACAGTTGAAATAACAATGAACCAAAATAGTTATAGCAACCAATTTTTCACAGTAAATGTATTAAGTTAGCAAAGGATTGCACCCACCAGCAAATGGATGATTAACCCCTTAATACCCAAAAACGGATAACAATTTAATAATTAACGTTTTTATCACAGTCAAAACACACTGTCACAGGTCTGCTGTGACTGATTACCTCCCTCAAAATGAATTTTGAAGACCCCTGAGCTCTCTAGAGACGATCTGGATCATGGAGGATGAAGTAGACAGATTGTGACTGAATTTTTACTGCGCAAAAAAGCGCTAAAATAGGCCCCTCCCACTCATATTACAACAGTGGGGAAGCTCAGATAACTGTTTCTATGCAGAAAACAAAGATGGCCATGTGGTAAAAATCATGCCCCAATAAGTTTTATCACCAAGTACCTCACAAAAAACGATTAACATGCCAGTAAACGTTTTAAACATACATTTGAAAAGTTATGAAGTGTTATTAATAAGCCTGCTACCAGTCGCTTTTACTGCAGTTAAGGCTCATACATTATTTCAGTATTAACAGTATTTTCAGAGTCAATTCCATTCCTTAGAAAAATACATTCAGTGTACACACACTCATCAGCCTAATACCAGTCGCTATCACTGCATTTAAGGCTGAACTTACGTTACATTGGTATCAGCAGTATTTTCTCAGTCAATTCCATTCCTCAGAAAAATAATTTACTGCACATACCTTATTTGCAGGGGGGCCCTGCATGCTATTCCCCTTTTCTGAAGTTACCTCACTCCTCAGATGAGAACAGCCAGTGGATCTTAGTTACGTCTGCTAAGATCATAGAAAACGCAGGCAGATTCTTCTTCTAATGCTGCCTGAGAACAAACAGCACACTCCGGTGCCTTTTAAAATAACAAACTTTTGATTGAAGAAATAAACTAAGTTAAAAAACACCACAGACCTCTCACAGCGACCTATCTTTAGTTAGGCTGCAAGAGAATGACTGAATATGACATGTGAGGGGAGGAGCTATATAGCAGCTCTGCTTGGGTGATCCTCTTGCAGCTTCCTGTTAGGAAGAGATATATATTCCATAAGTAATGGATGACCCGTGGACTGACTACACTTAACAAGAGAAATCTATTTTTGTTAACTCTCCACCAATGCAAGGGGCCTCTTAATAAAGTAAGCCTGGACTTCATTCTAACATAAAAATATCTTGAATATCTAAATGCATTGGTAAACAACCAGCTATAAGGTTAAGGTAAAAAAAAAAACAATTTATGTAAGAACTTACCTGATAAATTCATTTCTTTCATATTGGCAAGAGTCCATGAGCTAGTGATGTATGGGATATACAATCCTACCAGGAGGGGCAAAGTTTCCCAAACCTCAAAATGCCTATAAATACACCCCTCACCACACCCACAATTCAGTTTAACGAATAGCCAAGTAGTGGGGTGATAAAGAAAGGAGTAAAACGCATCAAAGGAATTTGGAAATAATTGTGTTTTATACAAAAAAAATCATAACCACCATAAAAAAAGGGGTGGGCCTCATGGACTCTTGCCAATATGAAAGAAATTAATTCATCAGGTAAGTTCTTACATAAATTATGTTTTCTTTCATGTAGAGTCCATGAGCTAGTGACGTATGGGATAGCAATACCCAAGAAGTGGAACTCCACGCATGAGTCACTAGAGAGGGAGAGATTATATAAAAAAAAACAGCCATTTCACTGAAAAAAAATAATCCACAACCAAAATATAAGTTTATTCTCATAAATAAAAGGAAAAACTTAAATCATAAGCAGAAGAATCAAACTGAAACAGCTGCCTGAAGAACTTTTCTACCAAAAACTGCTTCCGAAGAAGCAAATACATCAAAATGGTAGAATTTAGTAAATGTGTGCAAAGAAGACCAAGTTGCTGCTTTGCAAATCTTATCAACTGAAGCTTCATTCTTAAAAGCCCAAGAAGTGGAAACTAATCTAGTAGAATGAGCTGTAATTCTCTGAGGCGGGGCTTTACCCAACTCCAAATAAGCTTGATGAATCAAAAGCTTTAACCACAATGCCAAAGAAACGGCAGAAGCCTTCTGACCTTTCCTGGAACCAGAAAAGATAACAAATAGACTAGAAGTCTTCCTGAAATCTTTAGTGGCTTCAACATAATATTTCAGAGCTCTCACCACATCCAAAGAATGTAAAGATCTCTCCAAAGAATTCTTAGGATTAGGACACAAAGAAGGGACAACAATTTCTCTATTAATGTTGTTAGAATTCATAACCTTAGGTAAGAATTTAAATGAAGTCCACAAAACTGCCTTATCCTAATGAAAAATCAGAAAAGGAGATTCACATGAGAGAGCAGATAATTCAGAAACTCTTCTAGCAGAAGAGATGGCCAAAAGGAACAACACTTTCCAAGAAAGTAGTTTAATGTCCAGAGAATGCATAGGCTCAAAAGGAGGAGCCTGTAAAGCCTTCAAAACCAAATTAAGACTCCAAGGAGGAGAGATTGATTTAATGACGGGCTTGATACGAACCAAAGCCTGTACAAAACATTAAATATCAGGAAGTTTAGCAATTTTTCTGTGGAATAAAACAGAAAGAGCAAAGATTTGTCCTTTCAAGGAGCTTGCGGACAAACCTTTATCCAAACCATCCTGAAGAAACTGTAAAATTCTAGGAATTCTAAAAGAATGCCAAGAGAATTTATGAAAGGAACACCATGAAATATAAGTCTTCCAAACTCGATAATAAATCTTACTAGAAACAGATTTACGAGCCTGTAACATAGTATTAATCACTGAATCAGAGAAACCACTATGACTAAGCACTAGGCGTTCAATTTCCATACCTTTAAATTTAAAGATTTGAAATCCTGATGTAAAAACGGACCTTGAGTCAGAAGGTCCGGTCTCAATGGAAGTGGCCAAGGTTGGCAACTGGACATCCAAACAAGATCCGCATACCAAAATCTGTGAGGCCATGCTGGAGCCACCAGCAACACAAACGATTGTTCCATGACGATTTCGGAAATCACTCTTGGAAGAAGAACTAGAGGTGGGAAAATATAAGCAGGTTGATAACACCAAGGAAGTGTCAACGCATCCACTGCTTCCGTCTGAGGATCCCTGGACCTGGACAGGTACCTGGGAAATTTCTTGTTTAGATGAGATGCCATCAGATCTATTTCTGGAAGACCTCACATCTGAACAATTTGAGAAAACACATCTGGGTGGAGAGAACACTCTCTCGGATGTAAAGTCTGATGACTGAGATAATCCACTTCCCAATTGTCTATACCTGGGATATGAACCGCAGAAATTAGACAGGAGCTGGATTCCGCCCAAACAAGTATCCAAGATACTTCTTTCATAGCTTGAGGACTGAGAGTCCCACCCTGATGATTGACATATGCCACAGTTGTGATATTGTCTGTCTGAAAACAAATGAATGGTTCTCTCTTCAATAAAGGCCAAAACTGAAGAGGCCTGAGAATCGCACGGAGTTACAAAATATTTATTGGTAATCTCGCCTCTTGAGATTTCCAAACCCCTTGTGCTGTCAGAGGATCCCCAACCTGAAAGACTAGCATCTGTTGTGATCACAGTCCAGGTTGGACAAACGAAAGAGGCCCCTACAACAATAAGATTGATCTAACCACCAAGTCAGAGATAGTCGAACATTGGAATTTAAGGATATTAATTGTGATACCCTTGTATAATCCCTGCACCATTGGTTCAGCATACAAAGCTGGAGAGGTCTCATATGAAAACGAGACTGAGACTGAAGGTTCCGACAGGCTGCAACCAATTTCAAACGTCTCTGGTCCGTTAGAGACAAAGTCATGGACACTGAATCTATCTGGAAACCTAAAAAGGTTACCCTTGTCTGAGGAATCAAAGAACTTTTTGGTAAATTGATCCTCCAACCATGTTTTTGAAGAAACAACACTAGTTGATTTGTGTGAGATTCTGCAGAACGTAATGATTGAGCAAGTACCAAGATATCGTCCAAATAAAGAAACACTGCAGTACCCCGCTCTCTGATTACGGATAGTAGGGCACCGAGAACCTTTTAAAAGATTCTTGGAGCTGTCGCTAGGCCAAAAGGAAGAGCAACAAATTGGTAATGCTTGTCTAGAAAAGAGAATCTCAGAAACTGATAGTGATCTGGATGAATCGGAATATGAAGATATGCATCCTGTAAGTCTATTGTGGACATATAATGCCCTTACTGAACAAAAGGCAGAATTGTCCTTATAGTCACCATTTTGAAAGTCGGTACTCTTACATATCGATTCAAAATTTTTAGTTCCAAAACTGGTCTAAATGAATTTTCTTTCTTTGGGACAATGAATAGATTTGAATAAAACCCCAGACCCTGTTCCTGAAACGGAACTGGCATGATTACCCCTGATAACTCCAGGTCTAAAACACACTTCAGGAAAGACTGAGCCTTTAATGGGTTTGAAGGGATGCATGAGAGAAAAAAATCTTCTCACAGGCAGTCTTACTCTGAATCCTATTCTGTACCCCCAAGAAACAATACTCTGAATCCATTGATTTTGGACCGAATTGGTCCAAAAATCTTAATCTGCCCCCTACCAGCTGAACTGGAATGAGGGCCGCACCTTCATGCGGACTTGGGGGCTGGCTTTGATCTTTTAAATGGTTTGGATTTATTCCAATTCGAGGAAGGCTTTCAATTTGAAACAGATTCCATGGGGGAGGGATTAGGTTTCTGTTCCTTATTTTGTCGAAAGGAACGAAAACGGTTAGAAGCTTTAGATTTACCCTTAGGTCTTTTATCGTGAGGCAAAAAAAATCCCTTCCCCCCAGTGACAGTTAAAATTATTGAATCCAACTGAGAACCAAATAACGTATTACCTTGGAAAGAAACAGATAGCAATCTGGACTTAGAAGTCATGTCAGCATTCCAAGATTTAAGCCACAAAGCTCTTCTAGCTAAAATAGCTAAAGACATAGATTTAACATCAATTTTGATGATATCAAAAATGGCATAAAAAAATTAAATTATTAGCATGTTGAATCAAGTTAACAATGCTAGACAAATCATGATCCAATACTTGTTGCGCTAAAGTTTCCAACCAAAAAGTTGAAGGAGCTGCAACTTCAGCCAAAGAAATTGCAGGCCTGAGAAGATGACCTGAATATTAATAGGCTTTCCTTAGATAAGATTCAAGTTTCCTATCTAAAGGATCTTTAAAAGAGTACTATCTTCCATAGGAATAGTTGTACGTTTAGCATAAGCAGAGATAGCCCCATCAACTTTGGGGATCTTTTACCAAAACTCTAAAGTAATTGCTGGCAAATGATACAATTTTTTAAACCTTGAAGAAGGAATTAAAGTAGTAACAGGCCTATTCCATTCCTTAGAAATCATATCAGAAATAGCATCAGGAACTGGAAAAACCTCTGGAATAACCACAGGAGGTTTATAAACAGAATTTAAACATTTACTAGTTTTAATATCAAGAGGACTAGTTTCCTCCATATCCAATGTAATCAACACTTCTTTTAACAAACGAATATACTCCATTTTAAATAAATAAGAAGATTTGTCAGTGTTAATATCTGAGGCAGGATCTTCTGAACTAGATGGATCCTCATCAGAGCAGGATAATTTAGCATGTTGCCGGTCATTTGAAATTTCATCAACTTTAAGAGAAGTTTTAAAAGACCTTTTACATTTATTAGAAGGCGGGATGGCAGAGAAAGCCTTCTGAATAGAATCAGAAATAAATTCATTTAAAATTTACAGGTATGTCTTGTGCATTAGATGTTGAGGGAACAGCAACAGGTAATGAACTATTACTGATGGATACATTCTCTGAATGTAAAAGTTTATCATCACAACTATTACAAACCACAGCAGGAGATATAACCTCCACAAGTTTACAACAAATGCACTTAGCTTTGGTAGAACTGTTATCAGGCAGTAGGGTTCCAACAGTGATTTCTGAGACAGGATCAGATTGAGACATCAAGAGAAAAAACAACATATAAAGCAAAATGATCAATTTCCTTATATGGCAGTTTCAGGAATGGGAAAAAATGCAAACAGCATAGCCCTCTGATAGAGGAAAAAAAAAGGCAAGAGGCATATAGGAATGGGGTCCTAAATAATGAAAATATTTGGCGCCAAGAATGACGCACAACAAACAGAAAAATATTTTTTGGCACCAAAAACGTCTGGAAATTACATACTCGCGTCACAGATGACGCAACCTTGTGAAGGACTCGGCGTTGACTAAGACACCCCTGGAAATGACTAATTTGCGTCAACAAATGCAATTTCACGCCAAAAAAAAGCTCCTGCCAAGAATGACGCAATAAACTTTGGCATTTTGCGCCCTTGCGAGCCTAATTCTGCCCGCAAATTTAAAAAACAGTCAATTGAAAAAACAGAATTTATGTTTACCTGATAAATTACTTTCTCCAACGGTGTGTCCGGTCCACGGCGTCATCCTTACTTGTGGGATATTCTCCTCCCCAACAGGAAATGGCAAAGAGCCCAGCAAAGCTGGTCACATGATCCCTCCTAGGCTCCGCCTTCCCCAGTCATTCGACCGACGTAAAGGAGGAATATTTGCATAGGAGAAACCATATGATACCGTGGTGACTGTAGTTAAAGAAAATAAATTATCAGACCTGATTAAAAAACCAGGGCGGGCCGTGGACCGGACACACCGTTGGAGAAAGTAATTTATCAGGTAAACATAAATTCTGTTTTCTCCAACATAGGTGTGTCCGGTCCACGGCGTCATCCTTACTTGTGGGAACCAATACCAAAGCTTTAGGACACGGATGAAGGGAGGGAGCAAATCAGGTCACCTAGATGGAAGGCACCACGGCTTGCAAAACCTTTCTCCCAAAAATAGCCTCAGAAGAAGCAAAAGTATCAAACTTGTAAAATTTAGTAAAAGTGTGCAGTGAAGACCAAGTCGCTGCCTTACATATCTGATCAACAGAAGCCTCGTTCTTGAAGGCCCATGTGGAAGCCACAGCCCTAGTGGAATGAGCTGTGATTCTTTCAGGAGGCTGCCGTCCGGCAGTCTCGTAAGCCAATCTGATGATGCTTTTAATCCAAAAAGAGAGAGAGGTAGAAGTTGCTTTTTGACCTCTCCTTTTACCAGAATAAACAACAAACAAGGAAGATGTTTGTCTAAAATCCTTTGTAGCATCTAAATAGAATTTTAGAGCACTAACTACATCCAAATTGTGCAACAAACGTTCCTTCTTTGAAACTGGATTCGGACACAAAGAAGGCACGACTATCTCCTGGTTAATGTTTTTGTTAGAAACAACTTTCGGAAGAAAACCAGGTTTAGTACGCAGAACCACCTTATCTGCATGGAACACCAGATAAGGAGGAGAACACTGCAGAGCAGATAATTCTGAAACTCTTCTAGCAGAAGAAATTGCAACCAAAAACAAAACTTTCCAAGATAATAACTTAATATCAACGGAATGTAAGGGTTCAAACAGAACCCCCTGAAGAACTGAAAGAACTAAATTGAGACTCCAAGGAGGAGTCAAAGGTTTGTAAACAGGCTTGATTCTAACCAGAGCCTGAACAAAGGCTTAATCATCTGGCACAGCTGCCAGCTTTTTGTGAAGTAACACAGACAAGGCAGAAATCTGTCCTTTCAAAGAACTTGCAGATAATCCTTTCTCCAAACCCTCTTGAAGAAAGGATAGAATCTTAGGAATTTTTATCTTGTCCCAAGGGAATCCTTTAGATTCACACCAATAGATATATTTTTTCCATATTTTGTGGTAGATTTTTCTAGTTACAGGCTTTCTGGCCTGAACAAGAGTATCAATGACAGAATCTGAGAACCCTCGCTTTGATAAGATCAAGCGTTCAATCTCCAAGCAGTCAGTTGGAGTGAGACCAGATTCGGATGTTCGAACGGACCTTGAACAAGAAGGTCTCGTCTCAAAGGTAGCTTCCATGGTGGAGCCGATGACATATTCACCAGGTCTGCATACCAAGTCCTGCGTGGCCACGCAGGAGCTATCAAGATCACCGACGCCCTCTCCTGATTGATCCTGGCTACCAGCCTGGGGATGAGAGGAAACGGCGGGAATGCATAAGCTAGTTTGAAGGTCCAAGGTGCTACTAGTGCATCTACTAGAGTCGCCTTGGGATCCCTGGATCTGGACCCGTAGCAAGGAACCTTGAAGTTCTGACGAGAGGCCATCAGATCCATGTCTGGAATGCCCCACAGTTGAGTGATTTGGGCAAAGATGTCCGGATGGAGTTCCCACTCCCCCGGATGAAATGTCTGACGACTCAGAAAATCCGCTTCCCAGTTTTCCACTCCTGGAATGTGGATTGCAGACAAGTGGCAGGAGTGAGTCTCCGCCCATTGAATGATTTTGGTCACTTCTTCCATCGCCAGGGAACTCCTTGTTCCCCCCTGATGGTTGATGTACGCAACAGTCGTCATGTTGTCTGATTGAAACCGTATGAACTTGGTCTTTGCTAGCTGAGGCCAAGCCTTGAGAGCATTGAAAATCGCTCTCAGTTCCAGAATATTTATCGGGAGAGTAGATTCTTCCCGAGACCAAAGACCCTGCGCTTTCAGGGGTCCCCAGACCGCGCCCCAGCCCACTAGACTGGCGTCGGTCGTGACAATGACCCACTCTGGTCTGCGGAAGCTCATCCCCTGTGACAGGTTGTCCAGGGACAGCCACCAACTGAGTGAATCTCTGGTCCTCTGATCTACTTGTATCGTCGGAGACAAGTCTGTATAGTCCCCATTCCACTGACTGAGCATGCACAGTTGTAATGGTCTTAGATGAATTCGCGCAAAAGGAACTATGTCCATTGCCGCTACCATCAAACCTATTACTTCCATGCACTGCGCTATGGAAGGAAGAGGAACAGAATGAAGTATTTGACAAGAGTTTAGAAGTTTTGATTTTCTGGCCTCTGTCAGAAAAATCCTCATTTCTAAAGAGTCTATTATTGTTCCCAAGAAGGGAACCCTTGTTGACGGAGATAGAGAACTTTTTTCTACGTTCACTTTCCACCCGTGAGATCTGAGAAAGGCCAGGACAATGTCCGTGTGGGCCTTTGCTTGTGGAAGGGACGACGCTTGAATCAGAATGTCGTCCAAGTAAGGTACTACTGCAATGCCCCTTGGTCTTAGCACCGCTAGAAGGGACCCTAGTACCTTTGTGAAAATTCTTGGAGCAGTGGCTAATCCGAACGGAAGTGCCACAAACTGGTAAAGCTTGTCCAGGAATGCGAACCTTAGGAACCGATGATGTTCCTTGTGGATAGGAATATGTAGATACGCATCCTTTAAATCCACCGTGGTCATGAATTGACCTTCCTGGATGGAAGGAAGAATTGTTCGAATGGTTTCCATTTTGAACGATGGAACCTTGAGAAACTTGTTTAGGATCTTGAGATCTAAGATTGGTCTGAATGTTCCCTCTTTTTTGGGAACTACGAACAGATTGGAGTAGAACCCCATCCCTTGTTCTCCTAATGGAACAGGATGAATCACTCCCATTTTTAACAGGTCTTCTACACAATGTAAGAATGCCTGTCTTTTTATGTGGTCTGAAGACAATTGAGACCTGTGGAACCTCCCCCTTGGGGGAAGCCCCTTGAACTCCAGAAGATAACCTTGGGAGACTATTTCTAGCGCCCAAGGATCCAGAACATCTCTTGCCCAAGCCTGAGCGAAGAGAGAGAGTCTGCCCCCCACCAGATCCGGTCCCGGATCGGGGGCCAGCATCTCATGCTGTCTTGGTAGCAGTGGCAGGTTTCTTGGCCTGCTTTCCTTTGTTCCAGCCTTGCATTGGCCTCCAGGCTGGCTTGGCTTGAGAAGTATTACCCTCTTGCTTAGAGGACGTAGCACTTGGGGCTGGTCCGTTTCTGCGAAAGGGACGAAAATTAGGTTTATTTTTGGTCTTGAAAGACCTATCCTGAGGAAGGGCGTGGCCCTTGCCCCCAGTGATATCAGAAATAATCTCTTTCAAGTCAGGGCCAAACAGCGTTTTCCCCTTGAAAGGAATGTTAAGCAATTTGTTCTTGGAAGACGCATCCGCTGACCAAGATTTTAGCCAAAGCGCTCTGCGCGCCACAACAGCAAAACCAGAATTTTTCGCCGCTAACCTAGCCAATTGCAAAGTGGCGTCTAGGGTGAAAGAATTAGCCAATTTGAGAGCATGAATTCTGTCCATAATCTCCTCATAAGAAGAATTATTATTGAGCGCCTTTTCTAGTTCATCGAACCAGAAACACGCTGCTGTAGTGACAGGAACAATGCATGAAATTGGTTGTAGAAGGTAACCTTGCTGAACAAACATCTTTTTAAGCAAACCCTCTAATTTTTTTATCCATAGGATCTTTGAAAGCACAACTATCTTCTATGGGTATAGTGGTGCGTTTGTTTAGAGTAGAAACCGCCCCCTCGACCTTGGGGACTGTCTGTCCATTTTACATAATTTCTCTGGAATGACCAAATTCTCACAATCATCCAGAGTAGATAACACCTCCTTAAGCAGAGCGCGGAGATGTTCCAATTTAAATTTAAATGTAATCACATCAGGTTCTGTTTGTTGAGAAATTTTCCCTGAATCTGAAATTTCTCCCTCAGACAAAACCTCCCTGGCCCCCTCAGACTGGTGTAGGGGCACTTCAGAACCAATATCATCAGCGTCCTCATGCTCTTCAGTATTTTCTAAAACAGAGCAGTCGCGCTTTCGCTGATAAGTGGGCATTTTGGCTAAAATGTTTTTGATAGAATTATCCATTACAGCCGTTAATTGTTGCATAGTAAGGAGTATTGGCGCACTAGATGTACTAGGGGCCTCCTGTGTGGGCAAGACTGGTGTAGACGAAGGAGGGGATGATGCAGTACCATGCTTACTCCCCTCACTTGAGGAATCATCTTGGGCATCATTTTCTCTAAATTTTGTGTCACATAAATCACATCTATTTAAATGAGAAGGAACCTTGGCTTCCCCACATTCAGAACACAGTCTATCTGGTAGTTCAGACATGTTAAACAGGCATAAACTTGATAACAAAGTACAAAAAACGTTTTAAAATAAACCGTTACTGTCACTTTAAATTTTAAACTGAACACACTTTATTACTGCAATTGTGAAAAAGTATGAAGGAATTGTTCAAAATTCACCAAAATTTCACCACAGTGTCTTAAAGCCTTAAAAGTATTGCACACCAAATTTGGAAGCTTTAACCCTTAAAATAACGGAACCGGAGCCGTTTTTATATTTAACCCCTTTACAGTCCCTGGTATCTGCTTTGCTGAGACCCAACCAAGCCCAAAGGGGAATACGATACCAAATGACGCCTTCAGAAAGTCTTTTCTATGCATCAGAGCTCCTCACACATGCATCTGCATGTCATGCTTCCCAAAAACAAGTGCGCAATAGAGGCGCGAAAATGAGACTCTGCCTATGATTAGGGAAAGCCCCTAGAGAATAAGGTGTCCAATACAGTGCCTGCCGGTTATTTTACATAATTTCCAAGATTAAAATAATTCCTCAAGGCTATGGAGTATAAAATATGCTTATATATAAATCGATTAGCCCAGAAAATGTCTACAGTCTTAAAAGCCCTTGTGAAGCCCTTTTTTTCTTTCTGTAATAAAAATGGCTTACCGGATCCCATAGGGAAAATGACAGCTTCCAGCATTACATCGTCTTGTTAGAATGTGTTATACCTCAAGCAGCCAAAGTCTGCTCACTGTTCCCCCAACTGAAGTTAATTCCTCTCAACAGTCCTGTGTGGAAACAGCCATCGATTTTAGTAACGGTTGCTAAAATCATTTTCCTCTTACAAACAGAAATCTTCATCTCTTTTCTGTTTCAGAGTAAATAGTACATACCAGCACTATTTTAAAATAAACTCTTGATTGAATAATAAAAACTACAGTTAAACACTAAAAAACTCTAAGCCATCTCCGTGGAGATGTTGCCTGTACAACGGCAAAGAGAATGACTGGGGAAGGCGGAGCCTAGGAGGGATCATGTGACCAGCTTTGCTGGGCTCTTTGCCATTTCCTGTTGGGGAGGAGAATATCCCACAAGTAAGGATGACGCCGTGGACCGGACACACCTATGTTGGAGAAAGAGACTATACCCCAGGTAAGAAATACATTTTTCCTAAAAAAAAGCATTTCCCAGATATGAAACTGACAGTCTGCAAAAGGAAATGTACTGAAAATCTGAATCATGGCAACTATAGGTACAATACATATATTTTGAACTTTATATAAATGCATAAAGTGCCAAACCATAGCTGAGAGTGTCTTAAGTAATGAAAACATACTTACCGAAAGACACCCATCCACATATAGCAGATAGCCAAACCAGTACTGAAACAGTTATCAGTAGAGGTAATGGAAAATGAGAGTATATCGTCAATCTAAAAAGGGAGGTAGGAGATGAATCTCTACGACCGATAACAGAGAACCTATGAAATAGATCTCCCGTGAGGAAAACCATTGCATTCAATAGGCGATACCCCCTTCACATCCCTCTGACATTCACTGTACTCAGAGGAATTGGGCTTCAAAATGCTGAGAAGCGCATATCAACGTAGAAATCTTAGCACAAACTTACTTCACCACCTCCATAGGACGGAAAGTTTGTAAAACTGAATTGTGGGTGTGGTGAGGGGTGTATTTATAGGCATTTTGAGGTTTGGGAAACTTTGCCCCTCCTGGTAGGATTGTATATCCCATACGTCACTAGCTCACCATAACACACAATACTATGTGCAGGAGTTCAAAGCAGTGATGCAGCTGGTGTTGTGCACAGACCAACTAATTGCAAACCAACTAATCGATTACGAAATTAATTGACAACTATTTTCATAATCGATTATATTGATTAGTTGTTGCAGCTCTAAACTAAATGTAATAGTTTAAGAAACAAACGGGTTCTTCCTCTTACTGGGGGGGGGGGGGGGGGGGGGGGACAATAAAATAGAACATTACCATTTATTGAACTTTCAGGGAGCATTATATATACAAAGTGTATATGCCCATCCCATAAGGGGATTTCTCATACAGAGATTTCTCACGACAATTTCAGTTACATTTACTCTCCATTACAATTACTTGGTAGTAATTATTAGCGAAGGAGTTCCATTTTTGCACTTTTTAACCATTTGCACACTCTCTATATAGACTAACGCAATCTCAGTCCTAGGTGCATCTCTTTAGCAATACTAGACTATTCTCACAATGTCTGCGGCTGAGGCAGTGGGGCACAATACATTTAGGTGTTGCTCAAGACTAGGCAATATACACAATAACAATAGATTAATCATAAACAAGGTGTAAGTGGAACCCCTGACATACTTAAATATATAGTCGCCGACTTCTACCAAGTTGATAAACTGGAGATTTGTTATAAGTCTACCCAAGGTAATTTTTGCCGGATCATAGTCCTTTGAACAAAGAGTTGAATTACCTTACATGAGAGAATTCCCCCACAATGTCCAATTATCACATAACAATATAGATACGCTGAAGGTACTTAAGCAGTATCTTAAAATACTCTCTCTCTACAGAGAACTCTATCAGCTCCAGAAGCTTATTCATATACTCCCATGCTATCTAGTAGCTTTATTGGCTTCAGAATTTCATGTCTGAGGCGTGGACTAGCCCACTGTCCTATACCAAAGTACCAAGAAAATTGCTCATAATATAAATAAGTTGTTGGTTTTTCCTTTTACTCTTATTAATGTAGCACAGTTCCTCTTTCACGGCTGGAAACTCCCCATACTTGGTTAGTGTGATCTTCGCTAACTTTTTTACCCAAACATCTCCGCCCCCCCCTCACTTCATAGTGCTTACATTGTAAGCGTAGGAAAATGTATCCTATAGAAATTCTACCTTATATTATTAAAATATTGATATACATATACTGATATCTATAACTGTAATCTCATGTGACATGCTGTTTTCCTGTTAGTTTGCTGTTCCATATTTAAGTTTTGTCACAATCATATCATATTACTGAGGGGCCAAGAATGACTCTATATGCCTTTTATTTGTTACATAACCCCTATTATAGCCTCGAGCCACTATATAATAATACTAGAGGTGCAAGAGAGACCACTAGTCTCTAGTTTATTTTTACATTCCACATTAGGGGAAAATGATAAGATTTACATTACCTTAAAAACTGCAACCAAATATAAATAAAAAGAGGTTTGATTGAGAGTACATATGTTAATCACCTATTAATGATAATGATAGTGTTCTAAGATGTTCTATTTTATTTATAATGTATAAATTGTGCATTGGTGACATTCTGTACCATTCAGATGCTAATACTCAGACATATGCTTATGTCACTGATTATATTGCAACCTTCTGCTGTTTATATATTGTATAACCTCAAATAAAAACTTTTGGGTGAAATAAAACACAAAACAAAACACCTTGGTCAATACAAGCTTTGTTTCTAAAAAAAAAAAAAAAAAAAAAAAAACTGAACTTCACAGAAAGGACTTCACCTCAGCAAAAATCTAATTCAGTACTCGCTTGACTTCTTCTCCACTTAAGTTTTTGTCTTTGGGAAACTAGGCACATTGTATCTGCTCATTCTGTTCTATATAGGACCTCAGACTCTAGGCTTTTTTATACAGCTAATTTATAGCACTGAACAGGGTCTCATTAAGCATTTCACCTCAACCATATCATGGCTTACAGAATACTGCACCCTCAACGTTGCCGAGGCAATGATATAGGCTACCGCTGTGATATTGTCAGACTGGAATCGGATACATTTCTCCTCCTCGCATAACATTATTGTTTGCTGCTCCAGCATCCAGGATAAATCTTTATGAAATCTACTTCTATACTTCCCATTGAGTGCTGAGGAGCATAAAATACTTCATAAAATATCTTTTGAATGAATCCCTTATTTTGAGGATTGGAGTCCACTACAATATACTGTAAACTTTCTAAGGTTGCGGCCTATCATTTAAACCCCCAGCAGAGTTCCGCCAGAACTCTGTCATTACATAATGCCTTGAGTGCACTACACTAGACTGCTACCAACTTGCATTTATTGACACCATGACTGCAGCCTTTAGGCTTGCCAATGCCAATGGGTCCATGCAAGATGTCTGTCCCAGGCCAGCAGATGAGAAAAACAGTAGTGGTGATGCCTTGGGACCCCAGCATTTGCAGTATACCTCTGAAGTCTACAAGCAGGAAGGGATGGCTGTGTGCACAGCACGTTGTGAGGCCAGGAAGTCTTTTGAGGAGTTTGATGGGGCAGTATTGCAGAGAGCTCCCCCGGAGGGTATTTCCACCATGATGATTGTGCAGGGCAGCTTGGGGATCCTGGTTGCAAAGCTTTGTTTCCTGAGATGATTGATATTACCAGTGTTTTCCTGAAGATGAATGATCACTGCATCAGAGAACGAGTAGTACTGCAGAAAAAAAAAAAACTTTTATTCTCTCAACTAAAGTGCCCTGTAAGTTGAGACACTAGATAGGGCCCTCGAGACTGCTGAAGTAGAACAGACTTGTGGGTTCAGCACTTTTCTGGTTTGGGTACAGTGAGACTGGGGAGTTAAAATAGGAATAGGGTAGCTGCAGCAAATATTTAATGGTGACTATTCTTCTATAACTTATGTGCAACGTTAGACCTGAGCACAAATATACTCTAGGTGTACATACTTTGATATCTTTAGTTTTGTTAGCTACACCAATGTCCTTTATTACGCAATATGATGGCCACTCAGCCAGAGTTTCTAGTATTTATTACGTTAAGAATTTATAAGGTAGCTAATTTTTCTTGTATTTACTATACATTTTATTACATAAAGGTGCTAGTTCTATTTTTCTAGTTTATCAAGTATAGCTCAGGATTAGATGTGATTTAGTCACTGATTACTATTCGTATAGCCCTAAACTTATTTTACTGTTCTGGAAATCCTGCTTCTACCCTGATCCTTGTCACATTTGCTCACCTACTATGTGTCTCTATAGGGCTTTGTGAAACAGTCAGAGTCCCCCTATTTTTGTTTTTCTTTATGGGCAGTTCATTTACTTCAAAGCTGACATGACAGATGATTCACAATTTAAGTCAGTGAACCTTCAGAGTTATTCTCTATTACACTATTAATGATGTACATCTCTTTTTTTTACACGTATAGATAAATGGCAAATATTAACGCTAATTATCAAGTGAATTCCTCATACCAGTATAACAAAGTCATAATCTTTGTTGGCAGCTTATTGTATCCGGGGAAAAAACAAAAACAAAAAAACAAAACAAGAAAAAGGCCAGAAGAACCTGATAGATTCAGTGTAGTCCACAAAGAAGGAAATGCTACAAACGGCAGCTCACCTTCTCCACTCGCAGGTGCCGGTCTTCAGGCTTCTGCAGGACGGAACAAACTTGGTAATCCTGAATAGTGCTCAGTTCTGCGTTCCTCTCAGCTACACTGCCCTTTTTCCGCTAGCACAGATATCAGTGGATGCGAAACTATCAGCGTAATAAACGTAGTATGTGGAATAAAGCCTGTATCCGATACATAGTAGCTGGGTGCTGGCAGAAAGCTCGGTTCCCCAAGCGCTAAAAAACAGAATTTATGCTTACCTGATAAATTACTTTCTCCAACGGTGTGTCCGGTCCACGGTGTCATCCTTACTTGTGGGAATAACAGAATTTATGTTTACCTGATAAATTACTTTCTCCAACGGTGTGTCCGGTCCACGGCGTCATCCTTACTTGTGGGATATTCTCTTCCCCAACAGGAAATGGCAAAGAGCCCAGCAAAGCTGGTCACATGATCCCTCCTAGGCTCCGCCTACCCCAGTCATTCGACCGACGTTAAGGAGGAATATTTGCATAGGAGAAACCATATGTTACCGTGGTGACTGTAGTTAAAGAAAATAAATTATCAGACCTGATTAAAAAAACCAGGGCGGGCCGTGGACCGGACACACCGTTGGAGAAAGTAATTTATCAGGTAAACATAAATTCTGTTTTCTCCAACATAGGTGTGTCCGGTCCACGGCGTCATCCTTACTTGTGGGAACCAATACCAAAGCTTTAGGACACGGATGAAGGGAGGGAGCAAATCAGGTCACCTAAATGGAAGGCACCACGGCTTGCAAAACCTTTCTCCCAAAAATAGCCTCAGAAGAAGCAAAAGTATCAAATTTGTAAAATTTAGAAAAAGTGTGCAGTGAAGACCAAGTCGCTGCCTTACATATCTGATCAACAGAAGCCTCGTTCTTGAAGGCCCCTGTGGAAGCCACAGCCCTAGTGGAGTGAGCTGTGATTCTTTCAGGAGGCTGCCGTCCGGCAGTCTCATAAGCCAATCGGATAATGCTTTTAATCCAGAAGGAGAGAGAGGTAGAAGTTGCTTTTTGACCTCTCCGTTTACCAGAATAAACAACAAACAAAGACAAGTTTGTCTGAAATCCTTAGTAGCTGCTAAGTAAAATTTGAGAGCACGAACTACATCCAAGTTGTGCAACAAACGTTCCTTCTTTGAAACTGGATTAGGACACAAAGAAGGCACAACTATCTCCTGGTTAATGTTTTTGTTAGAAACAACTTTTGGAAGAAAACCAGGTTTAGTACGCAAAACCACCTTATCTGCATGGAACACCAGATAAGGAGAAGAACACTGCAGAGCAGATAATTCTGAAACTCTTCTAGCAGAAGAAATTGCAACCAAAAACAAAACTTTCCAAGATAATAACTTAATATCAACGGAATGTAAGGGTTCAAACGGAACCCCCTGAAGAACTGAAAGAACTAGGTTGAGACTCCAAGGAGGAGTCAAAATTTTGTAAACAGGCTTGATTCTAACCAGAGCCTGAACAAAGGCTAGAACATCTGGCACAGCTGCCAGCTTTTTGTGAAGTAACACAGACAAGGCAGAAATCTGTCCCATCAAGGAACTTGCAGATAATCCTTTTTCCAATCCTTCTCGAAGGAAGGATAGACTCTTAGGAATCTTAACCTTGTCCCAAGGGAATCCTGCAGATTCACACCAACAGATATACCAAATTATGTGGTAATTTTTCTGGTTACAGGCTTTCAGGCCTGAACAAGAGTATTAATAACAGAATCTGAGAACCCTCGCTTTGATAAGATCAAGCGTTCAATCTCCAAGCAGTCAGCTGGAGTGGGTCGAACGGACCTAGAACCAGAAGGTCTCTCAAAGGTAGCTTCCATGGTGGAGCCGATGACATATTCACCAGATCTGCATACCAAGTCCTGCGTGGCCACGCAGGAGCTATCAAAATCACCGACGCCCTCTCCTGATTGATCCTGGCTACCAGCCTGGGGATGAGAGGAAACGGCGGGAACACATAAGCTAGTTTGAAGGTCCAAGGTGCTACTAGTGCATCCACTAGAGCCGCCTTGGGATCCCTGGATCTGTACCCGTAGTAAGGAACTCTGAAGTTCTGACGAGAGGCCATCAGATCCATGTCTGGAATGCCCCACGGTTGAGTGACTTGGGCAAAGATTTCCGGATGGAGTTCCCACTCCCCCGGATGCAATGTCTGACGACTCAGAAAATCCGCTTCCCAATTTTCCACTCCTGGGATGTGGATAGCAGACAGGTGGCAGGAGTGAGACTCCGCCCATAGAATGATTTTGGTCACTTCTTCCATCGTTAGGGAACTCCTTGTTCCCCCCTGATGGTTGATGTATGAACTTGGCCCTCGCTAGCTGAGGCCAAGCTTTGAGAGCATTGAATATCGCTCTCAGTTCCAGAATATTTATCGGTAGAAGAGATTCTACCCGAGACCAAAGACCCTGAGCTTTCAGGGATCCCCAGACCGCGCCCCAGCCCATCAGACTGGCGTCGGTCGTGACAATGACCCACTCTGGTCTGCGGAAGGTCATCCCTTGTGACAGGTTGTCCAGGGACAGCCACCAACGGAATGAGTCTCTGGTCCTCTGATTTACTTGTATCTTCGGAGACAAGTCTAAATAGTCCCCATTCCACTGACTGAGCATGAACAGTTGTAATGGTCTTAGATGAATGCGCACAAAAGGAACTATGTCCATTGCCGCTACCATCAAACCTATCACTTCCATGCACTGCGCTATGGAAGGAAGAGGAACGGAATGAAGTATCCGACAAGAGTCTAGAAGTTTTGTTTTTCTGGCTTCTGTCAGAAAAATCCTCATTTCTAAGGAGTCTATTATAGTTCCCAAGAAGGGAACCCTCGTTGACGGAGATAGAGAACTCTTTTCCACGTTCACTTTCCATCCGTGAGATCTGAGAAAGGCCAGGACAATGTCCGTGTGAGCCTTTACTTGAGGAAGGGACGACGCTCGAATCAGAATGTCGTCCAAGTAAGGTACTACAGCAATGCCCCTTGGTCTTAGCACCGCCAGAAGGGACCCTAGTACCTATGAGGAAAACCTAGGAGCAGTGGCTAATCCGAAAGAAAACGCCACGAACTGGAAATGCTTGTCCAGGAATGCAAACCTTAGGAACCGATGATGTTCCTTGTGGATAGGAATATGTAGATACGCATCCTTGAAATCCACCTTGGTCATGAATTGACCTTCCTGGATGGAAGGAAGAAGTGTTCGAATGGTTTCCATCTTGAACGATGGAACCTTGAGAACTTGTTCAAGATCTAGAGATCTAAGATTGGTCTGAACGTTCCCTCTTTTTTGGGAACTATGAACAGATTGGAGTAGAACCCCATCCCTTGTTCTCCTAATGGAACAGGATGAATCACTCCCATTTTTAGCAGGTCTTCTACCCAATGTAAGAAAGCCTGTCTTCTTATGTGGTCTGAAGACAACTGAGACCTGTGGAACCTCCCCCTTGGAGGAAGCCCCTTGAACTCCAGAGAATAACCTTGGGAGACTATTTCTAGCGCCCAAGGATCCAGAACATCTCTTGCCCAAGCCTGAGCGAAGAGAGAGAGTCTGCCCCCCACCAGATCCGGTCCCGGATCGGGGGCCCGCATTTCATGCTGTCTTGGTAGCAGTGGCAGGTTTCCTGGCCTGCTTTCCTTTGTTCCAGCCTTGCATAGGTCTCCAGGCTGGATAGGCTTGAGAAGTATTACCTTCCTGCTTAGAGGACGTAGCCCTTGGGGCTGATCCGTTTCTGCGAAAGGGACGAAACTTAGGTTTATTTTTGGTCTTGAAAAAACCTATCCTGAGGAAGGGCGTGGCCCTTGCCCCCAGTGATATCAGAGATAATCTCTTTCAAGTCAGGGCCAAAGAGTGTTTTCCCCTTGAAAGGAATGTCAAGCAATTTGTTCTTGGAAGACGCATCCGCTGCCCAAGATTTTAACCAAAGCGCTCTGCGCCACAATAGCAAACCCAGAATTTTTTCGCCGCTAACCTAGCCAATTGCAAGGTGGCGTCTAGGGTGAAAGAATTAGCCAATTTAAGAGCACGAATTCTGTCCATAATCTCCTCATAAGAAGAAGAATTACTAATAATCGCCTTTCCTAGCTCATCAAACTAGAAACACGCGGCTGCAGTGACAGGGACAATGCATGCAATTGGTTGTAGAAGGGAACCTTGCTGAACAAACATCTTTAGCAGACCTTCTAATTTTATATCCATAGGATCTTGGAAAGCACAACTATCTTCTATGGGTATAGTGGCGCGCTTGTGTAGAGTAGAAACCGCCCCCTCGACCTTGGGGACTGTCTGCCATCAGTCCTTTCTGGGGTCGACTATAGGAAAACAATTTTATAAATATGGGGGGAGGTACTAAAGGTATACCGGGCCTGTCCCATTCTTTACTAACAATGTACGCCACCCGCTTGGATATAGGAAAAGCTTCGGGGGGCCCCGGGGCCTCTAAGAACTTTTCCATTTTACATAGTGGTTCTGGAATGACCAGATAATCACAATCATCCAAATTGGATAACACCTCCTTAAGCAGAGCGCGGAGATGTTCCAACTTAAATTTAAAAGTAATCACATCAGGTTCAGCTTGTTGAGAAATGTTTCCTGAATCTGAAATTTCTCCCTCAGACAAAACCTCCCTGGCCCCCTCAGACTGGTGTAGGGGCCCTTCAGAAACCATATCATCAGCGTTCTCATGCTCTACAGAATTTTCTAAAACAGAGCAGTCGCGCTTTCGCTGATAAGTGGGCATATTGGCTAAAATGTTTTTGATAGAATTATCCATTACAGCCGTTAAATGTTGCATAGTAAGGAGTATTGGCGCACTAGATGTACTAGGGGCCTCCTGTATGGGCAAGACTGGTGTAGACGAAGGAGGGGATGATGCAGTACCATGCTTACTCCCCTCACTTGAGGAATCATCTTGGGCATCATTTTTACTAAATTTTTTTATGACATAAAATACATATAGTTAAATGAGAAGGAACCTTGGTTTCCCCACAGTCAGAACACAATCTATCTGGTAGTTCAGACATGTTAAACAGGCATAAACTTGATAACAAAGCACAAAAAACGTTTTAAAATAAAACCGTTACTGTCACTTTAAATTTTAAACTAAACACACTTTATTACTGCAATTGCGAAAAAGTATGAAGGAATTGTTCAAAATTCACCAAAATTTCACCACAGTGTCTTAAAGCCTTAAAAGTATTGCACACCAAATTTGGAAGCTTTAACCCTTAAAATAACGGAACCGGAGCCGTTTTTATATTTAACCCCTTTACAGTCCCTGGAATCTGCTTTGCTGAGACCCAACCAAGCCCAAAGGGGAATACGATACCAAATGATGCCTTCAGAAAGACTTTTCTATGTATCAGAGCTCCACACACATGCAGCTGCATGCCATGCTGTCCTCAAAAACAAGTGCGCCATACCGGCGCAAAAATGAGGCTCTGACTATGATTAGGGAAAGCCCCTAAAGAATAAGGTGTCTAAAACAGTGCCTGCCGATATAATCATATCAAAATACCCAGAATAAATGATTCCTCAAGGCTAAATATGTGTTAATAATGAATCGATTTAGCCCAGAAAAAGTCTACAGTCTTAATAAGCCCTTGTGAAGCCCTTATTTACTATCTTAATAAACATGGCTTACCGGATCCCATAGGGAAAATGACAGCTTCCAGCATTACATCGTCTTGTTAGAATGTGTCATACCTCAAGCAGTAAGAGACTGCACACTGTTCCCCCAACTGAAGTTAATTGCTCTCAACAGTCCTGTGTGGAACAGCCATGGATTTTAGTTACGGTGCTAAAATCATTTTCCTCATACAAACAGAAATCTTCATCTCTTTTCTGTTTCTGAGTAAATAGTACATACCAGCACTATTTTAAAATAACAAACTCTTGATTGAATAATAAAAACTACAGTTAAACACTAAAAAACTCTAAGCCATCTCCGTGGAGATGTTGCCTGTACAACGGCAAAGAGAATGACTGGGGTAGGCGGAGCCTAGGAGGGATCATGTGACCAGCTTTGCTGGGCTCTTTGCCATTTCCTGTTGGGGAAGAGAATATCCCACAAGTAAGGATGACGCCGTGGACCGGACACACCTATGTTGGAGAAATCTCTTCCCCAACAGGAAATGGCAAAGAGTCCCAGCAAAGCTGGCCATATAGTCCCTCCTAGGCTCCGCCCACCCCAGTCATTCGACCGACGGACAGGAGGAAAAATATAGGAGAAACCATATGGTACCGTGGTGACTGTAGTTAGAGAAAATAATTCATCAGACCTGATTAAAAAAAACCAGGGCGGGCCGTGGACCGGACACACCGTTGGAGAAAGTAATTTATAAGGTAAGCATAAATTCTGTTTTCTCCAACATTGGTGTGTCCGGTCCACGGCGTCATCCTTACTTGTGGGAACCAATACCAAAGCTTTAGGACACTGATGAAGGGAGGGAGCAAATCAGGTTACCTAAACGGAAGGCACCACGGCTTGCAAAACCTTTCTCCCAAAAATAGCCTCCGAAGAAGCAAAAGTATCAAATTTGTAAAATTTGGCAAAAGTGTGCAGTGAAGACCAAGTCGCTGCCTTACATATCTGGTCAACAGAAGCCTCGTTCTTGAAGGCCCATGTGGAAGCCACAGCCCTAGTGGAGTGAGCTGTGATTCTTTCAGGAGGCTGCCGTCCGGCAGTCTCATAAGCCAATCGGATGATGCTTTTAAGCCAAAAGGAAAGAGAGGTAGAAGTCGCTTTTTGACCTCTCCTTTTACCAGAATAGACAACAAACAAAGAAGATGTTTGTCTGAAATCTTTTGTAGCCTCTAAATAGAATTTTAGAGCACGGACTACGTCCAAATTGTTTAACAAACGTTCCTTCTTTGAAACTGGATTCGGACATAAAGAAGGTACAACTATCTCCTGGTTAATATTCTTGTTAGAAACAACCTTTGGAAGAAAACCAGGCTTAGTACGCAAAACCACCTTATCTGCATGGAACACCAGATAGGGCGGAGAACACTGCAGAGCAGATAACTCTGAAACTCTTCTAGCAGAAGAAATAGCAACCAAAAACAAAACTTTCCAAGATAGTAACTTAATATCTATGGAATGTAGAGGTTCAAACGGAACCCCTTGAAGAACTGAAAGAACAAGATTTAGACTCCAGGGAGGAGTCAAAGGTCTGTAAACAGGCTTGATCCTAACCAGAGCCTGAACAAATGCTTGAACATCTGGCACAGCTGCCAGTCTTTTGTGTAGTAAGACAGATAAAGCAGAGATCTGTCCCTTTAGAGAACTTGCAGATAATCCTTTCTCCAAACCTTCTTGTAGAAAGGAGAGAATCTTAGGAATTTTTATCTTATTCCATGGGAATCCTTTGGATTCACACCAACAGATATATCTTTTCCATATTTTATGGTAAATCTTTCTAGTTACCGGTTTTCTGGCCTGAACCAGAGTATCTATCACAGAATCTGAAAACCCACGCTTTGATAGAACCAAGCGTTCAATCTCCAAGCCGTCAGCTGGAGGGAGACCAGATTTGGATGTTCGAATGGACCCTGAACAAGAAGGTCCTGTCTCAAAGGTAGCTTCCATGGTGGAACCGATGACATATTCACCAGGTCTGCATACCAAGTCCTGCGTGGCCACGCAGGAGCTTTTTCTGAATCTGAAATTTCCCCATCTGACAAACCCTCCCTCATGGCCACTTCAGATTGGTGTGAGGGTATGACAGAACAATTATCATCAGCGCCCTCCTGCTCTTCAGTGTTTAAAACAGAGCAATCGCGCTTTCTCTGATATGTAGGCATTTTGGATAAAATATTTGCTATGGAGTTATCCATTACAGCCGTCAATTGTTGCATGGTAATAAACATTGGCGCACTAGATGTACTAGGGGCCTCCTGTGTGGGCAAAACTGGTGTAGACACAGTAGGAGATGATGTAGTATCATGTTTACTCCCCTCATCTGAGGAATCATCTTGGGCAATTTCATTATCTGTGGCAGTACTGTCCTTACTTTGTTTGGACGCTATGGCACAATTATCACACAAATTTAAATGGGGAGACACATTGGCTTTCATACATATAGAACATAGCTTATCCGAAGGCACAGACATGTTAAACAGGCTTAAACTTGTCAATAAAGCACAAAAAACGTTTTAAAACAAAACAGTTACTGTCTCTTTAAATTTTAAACAGAAAACACTTTATTACTGAATATGTAAAAAAGTATGAAGGAATTGTTCAAAAATTACCAAAATTTCACCACAGTGTCTTAAAGCATTAAGAGTATTGCACACCAATTTTCAGAGCTTTAACCCCTAAAATAACGGAACCGGTTACAGATTTAACCCCTATACAGTCCCAGCTACAGCCTTTGCTGTGACCTAACCAAGCCCAGAGGGGAATACGATACCAAGTGACGCCTTCTAGAAACTTTTACAGCTACTTTCAGATCCTCACACATGCATCTGCATGTCTTGGTCTCAAAAACAACTGCGCAGTAATGGCGCGAAAATGAGGCTCAGCCTACAACTGGGAAGGCCCTCCCTGACTGGAAAAGGTGTCTAACATAGTGCCTGCCGTTAAAAAACGTTCCCCAAGTTTATAAATGTGAATTATCAGCATAAACATGTATAAAATGCCCAAATAAAGCAATCGATTTAGCCCATAAAAGTGTGTACCAGTTTTATAGCCCATATTAAGCCCTTTATTCTGTTTGCTTGACTAAGAAAATGGCTTACCGGTCCCCATGAGGGGAAATGACAGCCTTCCAGCATTACATGGTCTTGTTAGAAATATGGGTAGTCATACCTTAAGCAGAAAAGTCTGCTTACTGTTTCCCCCAACTGAAGTTACTTCATCTCAACAGTCCTATGTGGAAACAGCAATCGATTTTAGTTACTGTCTGCTAAAATCATCTTCCTCTCACAAACAGAAATCTTCATCCTTTTCTGTTTCAGAGTAAATAGTACATACCAGCACTATTTTAAAATAACAAACACTTGATAGAAGAATAAAAAACTACATTTAAACACCAAAAAACTCTTAACCATCTCCGTGGAGATGTTGCCTGTGCAACGGCAAAGAGAATGACTGGGGTGGGCGGAGCCTAGGAGGGACTATATGGCCAGCTTTGCTGGGACTCTTTGCCATTTCCTGTTGGGGAAGAGATATTCCCACAAGTAAGGATGACGCCGTGGACCGGACACACCAATGTTGGAGAAAACAAAATATCAACGAAGTAGTGCCGCACACAATTTGTGTAAAAACTAAAGTCCTTTATTCAAGAATCATTAAAAAAAGACTTGTACATCGAGAGAAAACTCTGCTCTAATGTTTACACTATATATAACCTTGAAGTCAATTAATGTTAGAATGTATTGCTCTGCAGGATATTAACGTAACGAGCTAAGGGAGTTAATATTGATGTGGTCTGCATATTAAACCAATGCCACATTAGGTTACATATATATTGATACAGATTGAAATTTGGATTTATTTTGTTCTCCCAGATGCTTATGCATGATGTTATGGGCTTACATATAGATGTTTCAAATAAATATTTGCATGACATTAGGAAAGATCCTAGAAATCCAAACACTATGTTGCCATATACACAAAGGAATATTCCACCTTAATTTTTGTAAACGCACACTATTGGTTAGCGGTGAAATGTTTTTTTACCAATCATTTATTTTTTGAGAGTTAAATTTGGGAGAATTGCAGAAACAAGTCACAGCTAAGAATATGACTCGTGCCGATACACGTCAGCTGAGTTGTCCTGCCATCCCTCACAAACATGCTGTATGTTACCTTGCATTTTTAATGTATGAAGACTAACGAACACTAAGTTGTTATCCGCTGTGCCTCGCAACTGTTCTGTGGAGCTTATTGTATCCCCTGAGAAAAGGAGTCCTAAGAGTCCAAGGGCGAGCCTATTTTGTCTGATCCCCCAGTATTTCTCCCTAATTTACATAATATATTACGCAGTCCAAGAGGGGCCACTATCACTTAGGGATATCTTTATCACAAGTGCCGTCATTTGCTAATTAGGGGACCATATTTAAATTTAAAAAAAATCTGAGATCCAATTTTGTGTTCAATACAGGCCTTGTTAGGTCACTATTCAACTGTTCTAGATTGTATTTAGTTCATGGACATATGTTTATATTATTGGTTTTATAAACCTACGTGAATGCATTTTTTTTTATGTATAAATGCTAAGCTATACGATTTGCCGGTAAACATTTGTTTACTTACCTCATCAAAAAAAATATTTAACAAAAATATATATATGTAACAAAAACACAACAATTTATGCTCTCTTGTGGTTTTTAAACTCCAGACCTCCGGCCTCCCCAACAGGCCAGATCGTAAGGATATCCGAACTGGAACACAGGTGAATTAATTATCTTATTAGTAAACATGGTTATTAACCTGCACTCACCCAAGGTAATCTGAAAATCTGGCCTGTTAAGGAGGCTGGGGGACTGTACTGAAAACCCCTGCTCTATCTGAATCATGAAAAAAGTTGTAGCTTTATGAAAATGGTTGAATTCATCATATTAGTGACGTGGGGCTCTTAAGCTTGCTCCAACAAAAACAATAGAAATTATTATAATAAATACGTATGACCACGTAACCTAAACCTATATGCAGTTGTGAGAAGAAAAAAAAAAGTTGTCTTATTGAGACAGCTGGCTTGTTTGTCTTTGTTATGGAGAACACTGGTATCCTAGATATGGAATAACTTGGAAGAGCATCTGCTCCCTAATGAGACTCTTCCTATCAGGGGACAGAATGAATCATTTCTCTTGATCATCACTAAGAAACCTGAAGGAACCGAGCCAGAACTCTTTCTTTTTGATTAAACACAATATTATGTATCTGGGAAATTGCTGCTGATGAACAAAGATGCATAACAAGGACATTTGATGAAGTCAAAAGAATAAGCTCAACACCAAAATGCTCTGCAATAGGGACAAGACACATAAATAACAATGAAAAACTCTGTTCATGCCTTTGCTATGGTAACTTCAATTGCATTATTTAACTGCTACCAAATATTTAAAATGTTAGTCTTCAAGCTAAAACGTTTCAATTTTGCCTACCGCCTATGTGCATTTAATTATTGGTTTTCTATCAGCCGCTGTTAAACATTTTTAACAATAATATATAGGAACATAGTACATCTCCTCCCATATCCAGATAGGCCATTATTGTATTAGATAGCACTGTCTTCTAGCAGCTTATATAATTGGCCATTATCCCACACTGCACATATGGACACGCTTCCCTGCTGCTCAGTATCACAAGCTGAAGTGCAGTACAAGATTCTGCCCACGCAGTATCTGTTCTCCTAATACTAGGGCAAACGAGTGGGCAGCAGATAACGCAAGAGACAAATAAGAACACTTAAGGGTAATTTGAAGCTTTTGAATTTTATCTTTGACAAAGATTATTATTATAGCCACACACTGCACAAATACACAACGTGCACTTGTATTTAATCTCTGCAGCTCAGAGGATGCAGTCAAAGAAAGTGCAACTAAAATATGTTCTTACGCGGAATTCAAGATACCAAAATGGAATATTTGCAATGTGAAAATATACCGTATATTTGCAGAGGATAGCAAAATACCTCATGAATGTCTGTTTAAACATGTAATAATAAAATGCTCTATCATTAAAAGGCATGAAACTTAAAGGGACAGTCAAGTCATAATTAAACTTTCATGATTCAAATAGAGCAATTCAAAAAGGGATAGTTAAGTCCTAATTAGACATTCATGATTTTAAAAAAAACCTACCAATTTACTTCTATTTAATTTGCGCATATAAATCTATCTCACCTTTGTGTTCAGTTAGAAACCAGTAGCACATTGCTGCTCTTTCAACAAATGATACCAAGAGAACAAAGGAAATGTGATAATAGAAGTAAACTGGAAAGTTGTTTTAAAATTGTATGTTCTACCTAAGTCATCAAAGAAAGGGGTCCCTTTAATTTTATTTTCAAATGTGCTTCATTCTCTTGGTATCCATTTTTGAAGGAGCAGCAATACACTACTGGAAGTTAGGTGAACATATCATGTGAGCCAATGACAAGAGGCATGTAAGTGCAACTGCCAATCAGCGCATTGCTGCTCCTAAGCCTACCCAGGTATTTTTTTTCAACAAAGGATACCAAGAAAATTAAGCAAATTAGACACTAGAACTAAATTGGAAAGTTGTTAACAATTGCATGCTCCATATGATAAATGAAAGTTTAATTTAAAGATATGACCACTTCAAGTTACATATTTTATGCCAGAGATGGGATTAAACGCATTGCTTCACCTGAGCAGGTTGCGGCCTGGTGCATGAATTTTGCAGGGGTTAAGTACATTGTTTGCGATGTAAATTCATTTAATACAATCTCAAACAAAACTAAAGCACTGTGCCAATACAGTAGAATGGCCCTTTAATATATATTATATAGAACAACAGAGAGGTCTAGATATACAACATCTAAGTGTCTGAAAGATTGTATGAACATTAGAAAACACCAGTGCATATGATGAAATATATCACTACATTAAATAATAATGAACTGCTCTAAGACATGCAGTATTACATACCATCACCATGTCCTGCTGTATCCTGCACATTCATAAAGAGATCTTCCTTAGGCTTGATGTATCCACAAACCTTCGAGGACTTGAGTCTGGAGAAGTCTCGGATATCTTCCGAACGGTACACTAACATATTGTCTGTTGTGGCGTTGTCAACAAATCTCCAAAGTGGCTAAATTACAGTTATAATAAAAATGTATTTTGGTTATTTGCAGTTCACAATACAAGACACAGAGACAGATTCTTTGTTGCAGTTTCTCTATCTTAAATAGTCTCATAAAAAAAAGTGCGACTTCGACAAAAAGATCAACACATGTAGCTACTTTTAGATCTGAGTATAAACCTATTATTTCAATATACTTATTGTGTTTAAAAATGTAGACCTTGGGTAATTTTTGGACTAAGTAAAACTAAACGCACCTTATACATTATAGTTAAATGTATAACCCTTTAACTGTAGAGCCATTTCCACCCTGTCCTGAGTTGTTTTGCAGATTGTGGATGCCAATAACATTTAAGCCCTACTGTAAACCATTCTTAGTGAGAACCCATCGCATATTATATCTCTCTTTTCAGTAGACTCAGCAGATTCAGTCTATACCATTATTTTATATATACTGTATATATTTTTTGAGGCTATAAACCTACAACAAATAGTGTAATACAAAATGCATTTTTTTATTGAAATTTAAATAAACAAGGTTATAAATGGTACTGTCCGTGTCTCCTAAACTATTTAGTAAAAAACAGGGTAATACCCATATAAATAAGTGACTTTAGGTATTGTTATATAACTGATCTGAACATAGGGCTTCCATTAGCCTCTATTCAAATAAATGGACATTTATTATTACCACTTGGCCATTAAAGTATAGGGGATGACCAAGGTTAGTCCGATCAAGACAGTTTAGGCTACGGGCGGCCCCCCATCCCACCCTCGGGCATAGTAGCTAGTATAGGGCTACATTATAAGCAAGAACAATGGTGGGACTTCAAGCTTAAAAAAGGGACATGAAACAAATTTTCTCTCATTATTCAGATAGAGAATGCAATTTTAAATAAGTTTCCTATTTACTTCTATTATCAAATTTGCTTTGTCGTCATGTTATTCTTTGTTGAAGAGATACCTTGGTAGGTAGGATGCACATGCCTGAAGCAGTACATGACGGGAAATAGTGCTACCTCTAGCGCTCTTACTAATGAAAAACATTGTTGCAAAACTGCTGCCATATAGTGCTGCAGACACATGCATACTCCAGCTTTTCAACAAAGGATAACAAAGAAGAAAATTTGATAATAGAAGTAAACTGGAAAGTTGTTTAAAGGATTACTTTCTGTTATAATTTTTAAGCTAAACAACTAACATATTAAAGTTAATAAACATTAATTAAAACCTACTGACCTATATTTTCTCCAAAACGAAGTTTCATAACGTTATAAAAGTTATATCTTTTATTCTCCGATGATGTCACGTTATCCTGCCCACTATTTTCAGCACTGCATGTTAAAAATACTTAAACCAATAACTTTGTGTTTAAAGCGCCATTTTGAAACCTAGGTATTGTAAACGGATTGGTACAGAGCAAAGGATACCCACGGAGTGGGTTTGGAAAACAATTAAATTTGCAGACAAGATTTCTGCTATACGGTAGAGATATGTTAATGAAATGCTATTGATAAAAAGCGTATTTGGGGTAGTTAGTTAGTAAAAGGCATAGAAAATATTTACTTACAGTGGCCCTTTAAAATTGTATGCTCTTTCTTAATGATGAAGGTAACATTTTGGGTCTTATGTCCCTTTAAAAAGGGACAGTCTACTTGAAAAGTTTTGTTTAAAAAGATTGATAATCCCTTTATTTCCGGTTTCCCAGTTTTGCATAACTAACAGTTATATTAATAATACTTTTTACCTCTGTGATTACCTTGTATCTAAGCCTCTGCAGACTGCCCCCTTATTTCAGTTCTTTTGACAGATTTGCATTTTAGCCAATCAGTGCTGACTACTAGGTAACTTCATGTGTGTGAGCTCAATGTTATCTGTATGGCACACATGTACTAATGCCCTCTAGTGCTGAAAAACTGTCAAAATGCATTCAGATTCGAGGCGGCCTTAAAGGTCTAAAAAAAAAACTTAGCATATGAGTCTACCTAGGTTTAGCTTTCAACTAAGAATACCAAACTAACAAAGCAAAATTAGTGATAAAAGTCAATTGGAAAGTTGTTTAAAAATGGCATGCCCTATCTGAATCATGAGAGTTTATTTTGGACTTGACTGTCCCTTTAATATACATTTTACCTCTGAGATTGCCGTGTATCTAAGCCTCTGCAGACCGACCCCTTATTTCAGCGATTTTTACAAACTTGCATTTTAGACAATTATTGCTGTCTGATGCATAGCTCCACAGGAGTGAGCACAATGTTATCTATATGGCAAACATGAGCTAGCATTGTCTGGTTGTGAAAAGCTAATAAAATGCATTAAGAGGAGGCCTGTTGGGGCTTAGAAACAGGCAGAAATTTAGAGGTTTAGAAGTTGTAAAGTATATTAATATAACAACGATGGTTGTGCAAAGCTGGGGAATGGGTAGTAAATGCGTTATCTATCTTTTTAACCAATAACAATTTTCAAGAAGACCAATTCGCTATGGAGCATTGATGACCAGAGCTTGAACAAGCTATAACTATATTGCTTGAGAGCAGTGTTCACTCTATGGACAGTTTTTTTAGCGGTCCATCAATTAAAAAACTGTTAATAAGAGTAATTAGCAAACACTACACAATGCAGACTGCAAGCTGTGGTTCCCTTATTAAAAGGGATAATAAAGTCAAAATTACACTTTCACGATTTGGATAGAGATTGTCATTTTAAATAACTTTACAATTTACGGTTATCAAATTTGTTTTGTTCTCTTGGTATTATTTGATGAAGAGTAAACCTAAGCGGGGTTATAGAACTTCAGGATCGTGCACGTGTCTTTAGCACTCTAGGGCAGCAGTGTATGTAACTTTTTATAACATTTTTAAAAACAATGTTGCAAACACTACTTTTATAGACTGCTAAAGAGACACATGCACTCTCCTGAAGTCCTATGAGACCACCTAGGTTTACACCGACAAATAATACCAAGAGAACAAAGCAAATAGAAGTAAATGTGAAAAATGGCATGCTCTATCTAGACCATGCAAGTTTAATTTTGCCTTTTACTGTCCCTTTAAGTGTTTTCACTGCTGGGCCAATAACAAAAGTGGGAACATTGCTGAGAGTCACTTTAAAAAAACAAACAAAAAAAAAACTTAGCCAACTTATAATTGTTTCCGACCAATAATCAATGAGATTGAATAACCATACTATGTCCCCCGCATAGCGCAAATATCGGAAAGTGTATTCACCAACTTTAATGAAGAAAAGGGAGACATCATAATTGAGGAAGGGGCTACTTCCATACCGCACAGTAGAGAGAAGGAAAAAGTAAGAATTTACTTACGGCTTTTTAAAAAGGTACATAGAATTATATTATAAATTATTATAATGTTAAGAGATATGGCACCAAAAACTTCAGATTTCTCTTACAATATGCCAATCTTTGTTACACATTTTATTTTCTCTCTATTGCCATTGAAGAACTTTGGGTATGATGCTATAACGAATAAAAAGATACATCTCCTTACGATTATCCGGCCCATTATTTTGCTAATTTTTGGTTCCAATTATATTTATAACTAAAGGCCTCCTACCAGGGCAATGTTTAGAGCCAATACTGGCATAGTTCTTGTTAAAATTAGGTTTCCTTATTAATATTTATATACAGATAGCTCTTTGCCATCTTCACTTACTCTACATTGAAAAGTTGTAAACATTTTGCTCATCAGTCAGTTTTGATATATATGTGGTGTATAATTTGTATGTACAAAACTAACAATAGGGGGCCTTATAAAGTACCAAACCAAATTAATAGCATTGCATATATATGTATTGAAATTATAACAAAAAACCAAAGGAGTCCAAAGGCCTAAAGTCACAGTTTATAAGCAGACATATTAGTAGATGAATTTAAATCAGAACATCCAACACCGGCCCAGGCTGCTCACTGTGGTGGGATATGGCTCTTGTCCCACAAACATCAATCAGAAAGGAATAAGCCAAAACAGTGGCACAATATGGCCAAGTACAGTCTTCACAAAATAAAGAATGGTAGTGGATAATATATGAAGCACCAAAATAAGGTGCTCAAAAAGCAGGCTGGATCGTCACAGTCACTGCAAAGCGAACAATGTATTAGTTTGAATTATTTTTTATTATTACAGTATATTATACTTGATACAAACAGTAATCACTCCTCCTTCAATCACAAGCCATTTGGAGTTTGACTGACAAGCTTTGTCCAGTTTTGGAGGAGAGTTGTGGAAGTTTGTTTGTTAAACAACTGAGGATCCAGCCTGCTATTTTAGCTCCTTATCTTGGTGCTTCACAACCGTGAGTGAATATATTATCCACTACCATTCTTTATTTTATAAAGACTGTACTTGGCCATGTGGCGCCTCTGTTTTTGCTTTATAGTTTCAGAATAAGTTATATGTGCTTTATTACCCATTTTTGTTTACACTATATACCCCACAAGGTTCTCAAGAGATCTATCTCCATAAGTGTCCTTTCACTCATACAGAAATATCTGTATTCAGCAGATACCATATAGCAGGTTTAACTGTATATTTTGCATCTGTTTACAACCTTTTCAGGCTCATCAGTGGCCCCAAGACATGAGAGATTTGCTACATTACACTTTATTAATACTCATCGGTCCAAGAGTGGCCTTCTGACCAAGATGAGGATTTTATACTTTAAAATAGAGGTTCCAATTATCACTAACTTTTTTAGACTTGTCTGTATATGGAAAATACTGTTATTTTGCTCTGAGGACGGTCTATGAAACAGTTTTTACTGAGATATGACACATGGATGTAACATTCCGCTAAAAACCTTTAAAAAAAAAAAAAAAAAAAAAAAAAAAAAAAAAGGCTTTATTTTAAAGGAGGGGCTTTTGGGGTATATAAAAAAAAAGTGGTCTTGGTGGTCTCTAGTAATTTTTTAAAGATAATATTACAAGTGCCGTAAGACCTCCTCATTAGAAAAAATAACAGAATTTATGCTTACCTGATAAATTACTTTCTCTTACGGTGTATCCAGTCCACGGATTCATCCTTACTTGTGGGATATTTTCAATCCCTACAGGAAGTGGCAAAGAGAGCACACAGCAAAGCTGTCCATATAGCTCCCCTAAGGCTCCGCCCCCCCCCCAGTCATTCGACCGACGGTTAGGAGAAAAAGGAGAAACTATAGGGTGCAGTGGTGACTGTAGTTTACTAAAATAAATTTGAACCTGACTTAATTGCCAGGGCGAGCCGTGGACTGGATACACCGTAAGAGAAAGTAATTTATCAGGTAAGCATAAATTCTGTTTTCTCTTACATGGTGTATCCAGTCCACGGATTCATCCTTACTTGTGGGATACCAATACCAAAGCAATAGGACACGGATGAAGGGAGGGAACAAGTCAGGTAACCTAAACAGAAGGCACCACTGCTTGCAAAACCTGTCTCCCAAAAATAGCCTCAGAAGAAGCAAAAGTATCGAATTTGTAAAATTTGGCAAATGTATGCAGAGAAGACCAAGTCGCCGCTGCCTTACAAATCTGTTCAACAGAAGCCTCATTCTTGAAAGCCCATGTGGAAGCCACAGCTCTGGTGGAATGAGCTGTAATTCGTTCAGGAGGCTGCTTCCCAGCAGTCTCATAAGCCAATCGGATGATGCTTTTCAGCCAGAAGGAAAGAGAGGTAGCAGTCGCTTTCTGACCTCTCCTCTTACCGGAATACACAACAAACAAGGATGATGTTTGTCTGAAATCTTTAGTTGCTTTTAGATAGAATTTTAAAGCACGAACCACATCAAGATTGTGCAACATTCGTTCCGTCTTAGAAACTGGATTAGGGCACAGAGAAGGAACAATGATTTCCTGGTTAATATTCCTATTAGAAAGCACTTTTGGAAGAAAAACATAATTTATGTAAGAACTTACCTGATAAATTCATTTCTTTCATATTAACAAGAGTCCATGAGCTAGTGACGTATGGGATATACATTCCTACCAGGAGGGGCAAAGTTTCCCAAACCTTAAAATGCCTATAAATACACCCCTCGCCACACCCACAAATCAGTTTAACGAATAGCCAAGAAGTGGGGTGATAAGAAAAAAAGTGCGAAGCATATAAAATAAGGAATTGGAATAATTGTGCTTTATACAAAAAAATCATAACCACCACAAAAAAGGGTGGGCCTCATGGACTCTTGTTAATATGAAAGAAATGAATTTATCAGGTAAGTTCTTACATAAATTATGTTTTCTTTCATGTAATTAACAAGAGTCCATGAGCTAGTGACGTATGGGATAATGACTACCCAAGATGTGGATCTTTCCACACAAGAGTCACTAGAGAGGGAGGGATAAAATAAAGACAGCCAATTCCTGCTGAAAATAATCCACACCCAAAATAAAGTTTAACAAAAAACATAAGCAGAAGATTCAAACTGAAACCGCTGCCTGAAGAACTTTTCTACCAAAAACTGCTTCAGAAGAAGAAAATACATCAAAATGGTAGAATTTAGTAAAAGTATGCAAAGAGGACCAAGTTGCTGCTTTGCAGATCTGGTCAACCGAAGCTTCATTCCTAAACGCCCAGGAAGTAGATACTGACCTAGTAGAATGAGCTGTAATTCTCTGAGGCGGAATTTTACCCGACTCAACATAGGCAAGATGAATTAAAGATTTCAACCAAGATGCCAAAGAAATGGCAGAAGCTTTCTGGCCTTTCCTAGAACCGGAAAAGATAACAAATAGACTAGAAGTCTTACAGAAAGATTTCGTAGCTTCAACATAATATTCCAAAGCTCTAACAACATCCAAAGAATGCAACGATTTCTCCTTAGAATTCTTAGGATTAGGACATAATGAAGGAACCACAATTTCTCTACTAATGTTGTTGGAATTCACAACTTTAGGTAAAAATTCAAAAGAAGTTCGCAACACCGCCTTATCCTGATGAAGAATCAGAAAAGGAGACTCACAAGAAAGAGCAGATAATTCAGAAACTCTTCTGGCAGAAGAGATGGCCAAAAGGAACAAAACTTTCCAAGAAAGTAATTTAATATCCAATGAATGCATAGGTTCAAATGGAGGAGCTTGAAGAGCCCCCAGAACCAAATTCAAACTCCAAGGAGGAGAAATTGACTTAATGACAGGCTTTATACGAACCAAAGCTTGTACAAAACAATGAATATCAGGAAGAATAGCAATCTTTCTGTGAAAAAGAACAGAAAGAGCAGAGATTTGACCTTTCAAGGAACTTGCGGACAAACCCTTATCTAAACCATCCTGAAGAAATTGTAATATTCTCGGTATTCTAAAAGAATGCCAAGAAAAATGATGAGAAAGACACCAAGAAATATAAGTCTTCCAGACTCTATAATATATCTCTCTGGATACAGATTTACGAGCCTGTAACATAGTATTAATCACAGAGTCAGAGAAACCTCTTTGACCAAGAATCAAGCGTTTAATCTCCATACCTTTAAATTTAAGGATTTCAGATCCTGATGGAAAAAAGGACCTTGAGACAAAAGGTCTGGTCTTAACGGAAGAGTCCACGGTTGGCAAGAGGCCATCCGGACAGGATCCGCATACCAAAACCTGTGAGGCCATGCCGGAGCTACCAGCAGAACAAACGAGCATTCCTTCAGAATCTTGGAGATTACTCTTGGAAGAAGAACTAGAGGCGGAAAGATATAGGCAGGATGATACTTCCAAGGAAGTGAAAATGCATCCACTGCCTCCGCCTGAGGATCCCGGGATCTGGACAGATACCTGGGAAGTTTCTTGTTTAGATGAGAAGCCATCAGATCTATTTCTGGAAGTTCCCACATTTGAACAATCTGAAGAAATACCTCTGGGTGAAGAGACCATTCGCCCGGATGCAACGTTTGGCGACTGAGATAATCCGCTTTCCAATTGTCCATACCTGGGATATAAACCGCAGAGATTAGACAGGAGCTGGATTCCGCCCAAACCAAAATTCGAGATACTTCTTTCATAGCCAGAGGACTGTGAGTCCCTCCTTGATGATTGATGTATGCCACAGTTGTGACATTGTCTTATCTGAAAACAATGAACAACTCTCTCTTCAGAAGAGGCTAAGACTGAAGAGCTCTGAAAATTGCACGGAGTTCCAAAATATTGATCGGAAATCTCACCTCCTGAGATTCCCAAACCCCTTGTGCCGTCAGATACCCCCACACAGCTCCCCAACCTGTAAGACTTGTATCTGTTGAGATTATAGTCCAGGTCGGAAGAACAAAGAAGCCCCCTGAACTAAACGATGGTGATCTGTCCACCATGTCAGAGAGTGTCGTAAAATCGGTTTAAAGATATTAATTGAGATATCTTTGAGTAATCCCTGCACCATTAGTTCAGCATACAGAGCTGAAGAGGTCGCATGTGAAAACGAGCAAAGGAGATCGCATCTGATGCGGCAGTCCTAAGACCCAACATTTCCATGCATAAGGCTACCAAAGGGAATGATTGTGACTGAAGGTTTTGACAAGCTGATATCAATGTTAAACTTCTCTTGTCTGACAAGGACAGAGTCATAGACACTGAATTTATCTAGAAACCTAAAAAGGTTACCCTTGTCTGAGGAATCAATGAACTGATTGGTAAATTGATCCTCCAACCATGAACTTGAAGAAACAACACAAGTCGATTCGTATGAGATTCTTCGAAAATGAGAAGACTGAGCAAGTACCAAGATATCGTCCAAATAAGGAAATACCAAAACCCTATTCTCTGATTACAGAAAGAAGGGCACCGAGAACCTTTGAAAAAAATTCTTGGAACTGAGGCTAGGCCAAACAGTAGAGCCACAAAACTGGTAATGCTTGTCTAAAAAGAGAATCTCAGACACTAAAAGTGATCTGGATGAATCGGAATATGCAGATACACATCCTGTAAATCTATTGTAGACATATAATGCCCTTGCTAAACAAAAGGCAGGATAGTCCTACAGTAACCATCTTGAATGTTGGTATCCTAACATAACGATTCAATAATGATAGATCCAGAACTGGTCTGAAGGAATTGACCTTCTTTGGTACAATGAAGAGATAAAATAAAACCCCAGCCCCTGTTCCAGAACTGGAACTGGCATAAATACTCCAGCCAACTCTAGATCTGAAACACATTTCAGAAATGCTGAGCCTTGCTGTGTCAACTGGGACACGGGAAAGAAAAGAATCTCTTAGCAGGAGGCCTTAACTTGAAGCCAATTCTGTACCTTTCTGAAACAATGTTTCTGAAACCAAAGATTAAGAACGGAATTGATCCAAATTTCTTTGAAGAAAACGTAATCTGCCCCATACCAGCTGAGCTGGAATAAGGGCCGCACCTTCATAGATACTTAGGAGCTGGCTATAGGTTTCTATAAGGCTTGGATATATTCCAAACTGGAAATAGTTTCCAAACTGATACCGCTCCTGAGGATGAAGGATCAGGCTTTTGTTCCTTGTTGTGAGGAAAGGAACGAAATGATTATTTACCCTGGAAAGAAAGGGAAAGCAAAGTTGACTTAGAAGACATGTCAGCATTCCAAGTTTAATCCATAAAGCTTTTCTAGCTAAAATAGCTAGAGACATATACCTGACATCAACTCTAATGATATCAAAAGATGGTATCACCAATAAAATTATTAGCATGTTATAGAATAATAATAATGCTATAAAATTATGATCTGTTACTTGTTGCGCTAAAGCTTCTAACCAAAAAGTTGAAGCTGCAGCAACATCCGCTAAAAATATAGCAGGTCTAAGAAGATTACCTGAACATAAGTAAGCTTTTCTTAGAAAAGATTCAATTTTCCTATCTAAAGGATCCTTAAATGAAGTACTATCTGCCATAGGAATAGTAGTACATTAGCAGGAGTAAAGACAGCCCCATAACCTTAGGGATTTTTGTCCCAAAAAACTCTAATCTGTCAGATGGCACAGGATATAATTTGCTTAAACGTCTAGAAGGAGTAAATAAATTACCCAAATTATTCCATTCCCTGGAAATTACTTCAGAAATAGCATCAGGGAGATAAAACACTTCTGGAATAACTACAGGAGATTTAAAAACCTTATTTAAACGTTTACATTTAGTATCAAGAGGACCAGAATCCTCTATTTCTAATGCAAATAACACTTCTTTAAGTAAAGAACGAATAAATTCCATCTTGAACAAATACAAAGATTTATCAGCATCAACCTCTGAGACAGAAACCTCTGAACCAGAAGAACCATTATCAGTATCAGAATGATGATGTTCATTTAAAAATTCATCTGAAAAAAAGAGAAGTTTTAAAAGACTTTTATGTATACTAGAAGGAGAAATAACAGACATAGCCTTCTTAATGGATTTAAAAAATAAAATCTCTTATGTTATCAGGAACACTCTGAAAATTAGATGTTGACGGACAGCAACAGGTAATGTAACAGTACTAAAGGAAATTTTATCTGCATTAATAAGTTTGACATGACATGCAATACAAATAACAGCTGGAGAAAACAGATACCAAAAGTTTATAGCAGACTTAGCTTGGTAGCTCCAGCACTGTGCAGTGATTTTCCTGTAGTATCTTCTGACTCAGTTGCAACGTGGAACATCTTGCAATATGTAAAAGAAAAAAAACAACATATAAAGCAAAATTGATCAAATTCCTTAAATGACAGTTTCAGGAATGGGAAAAAAATGCCAGTGAACAAGCTTCTAGCAACCAGAAGCAATAAATAATGAGACTTAAATAATGTGGAGACAAAAATGACGCCCATATTTTTTAGCGCCAAAAAAGACGCCCACATTATTTGGCGCCTAAATGCTTTTGGCGCCAAAAATGACGCCACATCCGGAACGCCGACATCTTTGACGCAAAATAACGTCAAAAAATGACGCAACTTCCGGCGACACGTATGACGCCGGAAACGGAAAAGAATTTTTGCGCCAAAAAAGTCCGCGCCAAGAATGACGCAATAAAATGAAGCATTTTCAGCCCCCGCGAGCATAACAGCCCACAGGGAAAAAAGTCAAATTTTTGAGGTAAGAAAAAATATGATAATTCAATGCATAATCCCAAATATGAAACTGACTGTCTGGAAATAAGGAAAGTTGAACATTCTGAGTCAAGGCAAATAAATGTTTGAATACATATATTTAGAACTTTATAAATAAAGTGCCCAACCATAGCTTAGAGTGTCACAGAAAATAAGACTTACTTACCCCAGGACACTCATCTACATGTTTGTAGAAAGCCAAACCAGTACTGAAACGAGAATCAGTAGAGGAAATGGTAAATATAAGAGTATATCGTCGATCTGAAAAGGGAGGTAAGAGATGAATCTCTACGACCGATAACAGAGAACCTTATGAAATAGACCCCGTAGAAGGAGATCACTGCATTCAATAGGCAATACTCTCTTCACATCCCTCTGACATTCACTGCACGCTGAGAGGAAAACCGGGCTCCAACTTGCTGCGGAGCGCATATCAACATAGAATCTAGCACAAACTTACTTCACCACCTCCCTTGGAGGCAAAGTTTGTAAAACTGATTTGTGGGTGTGGTGAGGGGTGTATTTATAGGCATTTTAAGGTTTGGGAAACTTTGCCCCTCCTGGTAGGAATGTATATCCCATACGTCACTAGCTCATGGACTCTTGTTAATTACATGAAAGAAACCAGGTTTGGTACGCAAAACAACCTTATCTGCATGGAACACCAGATAGGGTGAATTACACTACAAAGCAGACAATTCAGAAACTCTTCGAGCAGAAGAAATAGCTACTAAAAACAAAACTTTCCAAGATAATAACTTAATATCTATGGAATGCAAAGGTTCAAACGGAACCCCTTGAAGAACTGAAAGAACTAAATTTAGACTCCATGGAGGAGCCACAGGTCTGTAGACAAGCTTGATTCTAACTAGGGCCTGTGCAAACGCCTGAACGTCTGGTACAGCTGCCAGACGCTTGTGTAACAGCATAGACAGAGCAGATATCTGTCCCTTTAAGGAACTAGCTTACAGACCTTTCTCCAAACCTTCTTGGAGAAAAGACAATATCCTTGGAATCCTAACCTTACTCCACAAGTAACCCTTGGATTCACACCAACAAAGATATTTCCGCCATATCTTATGGTAAATTTTCCTGGTGACAGGCTTTCTGGCCTGTATCAGAGTATCTATAACTGATTCAGAGAAACCACGCTTAGCTAGAATTAAGCGTTCAATCTCCAAGCAGTCAGTTGCAGAGAAACTAGATTTGGATGCTTTAAAGCACCTTGAATTAGAAGATCCTGCCTCGATGGCAGTTTCCATGGTGGAACCGATGACATGTCCACTAGGTCTGCATACCAAGTCCTGCGTGGCCACGCAGGTGCTATCAAAATTAACGAAGCCTTCTCCTGTTTGATTCTGGCTACTAGCCGAGGAAGAAGAGAAAACGGTGGAAAGACATAAGCTAGACTGAATGACCAAGGCGCTATTAATGCATCTATCAATGCCGCCTTGGGATCCCTGGATTTTGATCCGTAAAGGGGAAGTTTGTCGTTCTGAGGGGACGCCATCAAGTCTGATTCTGGAGTGCCCCATAGCTGGGTCAGCTGAGCAAAAACCTCCGGGTGGAGTTCCCACTCCCCCGGATGGAAAGTCTGACGACATAGAAAATCCGTCTCCCAGTTGTCTACCCCTGGGATGTGAATTGCAGATAGATGGCAGGAGTGATCCTCCGCCCATTTGATGATCTTGGATACTTCCTTCATCGCTAGGGAACTCTTTGTTCCTCCCTGATGATTGATGTACGCTACAGTCGTGATGTTGTCCGACTGAAATCTGATGAATTTGGCCTCCGCTAGTTGAGGCCACGCCTGGAGCGTATTGAATATCGCTCTCAGCTCCAAAATGTTTATCGGGAGAAGAGATTCTTCCCGAGACCATAGACCCTGAGCTTTCAGGGAGTCCCAGACCGCACCCCAGCCTAACAGACTGGCATCGGTCGTAACAATGATCCACTCCGGCCTGCGGAAACTCATTCCCTGAGACAGGTGATCTTGTAGACAACCACCAGAGAAGAGAGTCTCTGGTTTTCTGATCCATTTGTATTTGAGGAGACAAATCTGCATAGTCCCTGTTCCACTGATTGAGCATGCACAGTTGCAGTGGTCTGAGATGAATTCGGGCAAAAGGGACTACGTCCATTGCCGCAACCATTAGACCTATTACCTCCATGCACTGAGCCACAGAAGGCCGAAGAATGGAATGAAGAACTCGGCAAGTATTCAAAAGTTTTGACTTCCTGACTTCTGTCAGATTTTCATTTCTACCGAGTCCATTAGTGTTCCCAGGAAGGGAACCCTTGTGAGCGGGGACAGAGAACTCTTTTCTACGTTCACTTTCCACCCGTGAAAGGCCAGAACAATGTCCGTATGAGCCTTGGCTCTGTGAAAAGACGACGCCTGTATTAAGATGTCATCTAGGTAAGGTGCTACTGCAATGCCCCGCGGTCTTAGTACCGCTAGAAGGGACCCTAGCACCTTTGTGAAAATTCTGGGAGCGAAACCCGAAAGGGCGGGCCACGAACTGGTAATGTTTGTCCAGAAAGGCGAACCTTAGGAACTGATGGTGATCTTTGTGGATAGGGATATGTAGATACGCATCCTTTAGATCCACGGTAGTCATATATTGACCTTCCTGGATCATTGGAAAGATTGTCCGAATGGTTTCCATCTTGAAAGATGGAACTCTGAGGAATTTGTTTAGTATTTTTAGATCCAGGATTGGCCTGAAAGTTCCTTCCTTTTGGGAACTACGAACAGGTTTGAGTAAAAGCCCAGTCCTTGTTCTGCAATTGGAACTGGGTGTATCACTCCCATTTTTAGGAGATCTTCTACACAGCGTAAGAACGCCTGTTTCTTTGTTTGGTCTGAAGACAAACGAGAAATGTGGAACCTTCCCCTTGGGGGAGAATCCTTGACCAAGCCTGAGCAAAGAGAGAAAGTCTGCCCCCTACTAGATCCGGTCCCGGATCGGGGGATACCCCTTCATGCTGCCTTGGTAGCAGGAGCAGACTTCTTGGCCTGCTTACCCTTATTCCAGCCCTGCAAGGGTTTCCAGGTTGCTTTGGGCTGTGAAGCGGTATCTTGCTTTGCAGCAGCAGAGGTTGCAGCAGGTCCGCTCCTGAAGTTGCGAAAGGAGCGAAAATTAGCCTTGTTTTTGGCCTTAAACGGCCTATCTTGTGGAAGGGCATGGCCCTTTCCCCCAGTGATATCCGAAATAATTTCTTTCAGCTCTGGGCCAAACAGGGTCTTCCCCTTGAAGGGAATATTTAACAGTTTCCTTTTGGACGACACATCCGCCGACCACGATTTGAGCCAAAGCGCTCTTCGCGCCATGATGACAAAACCTGAGTTTTTCGCCGCTAACTTAGCTAATTGCAAAGCGGCATCAGTGATAAAAGAATTAGCCAGCTTTAGAGCATGAATTCTATCCATGACCTCGTCGTATGAGGTCTCCCTCTGGAGCGACTCCTCCAGAGCCTCAAACCAAAATGCCGCTGCAGTAGTTACCGGAATAATGCAGGCAATTGGTTGAAGAAGAAAACCTTGCTGAACAAATATTTTCTTCAGCAATCCTTCCAATTTTTTTATCCATAGGATCTTTGAAAGCACAACTGTCCTCTATTGGTATAGTTGTACGCTTAGCAAGTGTTGAAACAGCTCCCTCTACCTTAGGGACCGTCTGCCACGCGTCCCGCCTGGGGTCGTTTATGGGGAACATTTTCTTAAAGATAGGGGGGGGAACAAAAGGGTACACCTGGTCTCTCCCACTCCCTAGTCACAATATCCGCCACCCTCTTTGGGATCGGAAATGCCTCAGTTTATACAGGGACCTCTAAAAACCTGTCCATTTTACACAGTTTTTCTGGGACCACCATGGGGTAACAATCATCCAGCATAGCTAAAACCTCCTTAAGCAGGACGCGGAGGTGTTCCAGCTTAAATTTAAACGCTAAGGAATCTGAGTCTGCCCGCTGAGAAACTTTTCCTGTGTCAGAAATTTCTCCCTCAGACAGACCGTCCCTCACTGCTACCTCTGAGTGCTGTGAGGGTACTACAGATAAATCATCCAAAGCTTCTGATTGCTCATCCTCTGTATTTAAAACTGAGCTATCGCGCTTTCTTGGAAAAACTGGCAGTTTGGATAAAAATGCTGCAAGGGAATTATCCATTACTGCTGCTAATTGTTGTAAAGTAATAGGGGCCAATGCGCTAGAGGTACTAGGCATCGCTTGCGCGGGCGTAACTGGTGTCGACACATGGGGAGAGGAAGAAGGACTATCCTCATTACCTTCCGTTAAAGAATCTTCTTGGGCTACATTTTTAAGTGTCACTGCATGGTCTTTAAAATGCTTAGATGTTTTAGCACACTTTAAACACAAATGCAATGGAGGTACCGCCATGGCCTTTAAACATAAAGAACAAGGTCTATCTGAAGGCTCAGACATGTTTGACAGACTTAGACAGCACTACAATACAGTAAAAGTCACTTTTTGAAAAAACGTTACTGTGTCTTTAAATAATAAAAAGCACCAAAAAACATCCGATCTTTATGAAATTTTCACCACATGATCCCAATGCTTTGAAATGATTGCACACAAATTTTCAAATCGATTAACCCCTTATTGCCCAAACCGGAGCAAATTTAAGAAAACTACCGGTTTCACACACTACAGCACGGTGCCACAGTCTTTGCTGTGGCCCTACCTTCCTTTTGGGTTATTTGCAGAAGAAAATAAGCCTCCCTGAACTCCTCCTGTACTCTCAGGACTCAACACGTGAAGCTGCATGAAGCTGCCTGGCAAAACAACTGCACAACTGAGGCGCGAAAATGAGGCCCCCTCCCTCTTCATTCCAGAGTTATGGGGCCTTCCTGAGTCAGATTAGGTGTCCTACAATATGCCAGGCGTAATAAAAAAAAACAAAAGTGTTCCAACGTCTAAAAACACTTGATAAATGTAAGATTACACTAATAAAGTAATCGATTTAGCCCATCACAGTGTCAACCAGTATTTAAGCCCTTCACAGAAGCCATCCTTCTATACTGCGTCTCAGAAAATGGCTTACCTTCCCACATGGGGATTTCTATCAGTCTTCTAGCATTACCAGGTCTTGTTAGAAAAAAATGACTGAGCATACCTTAAGCAGTTAAGCCTGCAAACTGTTCCCCCCAACTGAAGTTCTCCGGTACTCAACAGTCCTGCGTGGGAACAGCAATGGATTTTAGTTACAACATGCTAAAATCTTTTTCCTCTCAGCAGAAATCTTCATCACTTTCTGCCTCAGAGTAAATAGTACAAACCGGCACTATTTTAAAATAACAAACTCTTTATTGAGGAAATAAAAACTACAAATCTAACACCACATACTCTTTACCCTCCCGTGGAGAATGACTGGGGGGGCGGAGCCTGAGGGGAGCTATATGGACAGCTTTGCTGTGTGCTCTCTTTGCCACTTCCTGTAGGGATTGAGAATATCCCACAAGTAAGGATGAATCCGTGGACTGGATACACCATGTAAGAGAAATAAGTGTTTTAAAATGGTTAAATTTGTGCTTGTTCTTTGTACCCCCAAGCAGACAATTGACTTCCAAATAGTGGCTCTTTTGGGGTTTCTAGGGCTTAAGGGAGCTGAGATTGAGGGGTTTGTATACTTACCCCGCATCCAACTCTCTTAAGCCCTATGTAGCTATCTTGCACTTCTAAGTCTCCAGGGCTTGGTGATGTCACTGACATATCCGGGTTCCTCCAGCAATGCACTAAGCCACAAGAGATGTAGGGTAAGTGTAAGGGGGCCACACAGTGAAATTCAAAAGAACCCCCACTGATGACATATGGTCATCATCATCATCCACAATTAAGTGGTTGATAATCCTTTTAAGAAGCAATTTGTTTTATTTTTGTGTGTTCCATGTAAAAAGCAAGTGAAAAACAAATTCAATTAAAAGGGTCAGTGTACTGTGATTTCCAGTGGAAAGGGGGTTGGACAGGGAGGTACAAAAACATAATTTATGTAAGAACGTACCTGATAAATTCATTTCTTTCATATTGGCAAGAGTCCATGAGCTAGTGACGTATGGGCTATACAATCCTACCAAGAGGGCAAAGTTTCCCAAACCTCAAAATGCCTATAAATACACCCGTCACCACACCAACATTTCAGTTTAACGAATAGCCAAGTAGTGGGGTGATAGAAAAAGGAGTAAAAAGCATAGAAAAAAAAAAAGAACTAAAAATATAATTGTGCTTTATACAAAAAAAACATAACCACCATAAAAAGGGTGGGTCTCATGGACTCTTGCCAATATGAAAGAAATGAATTTATCAGGCAAGTTCTTACATAAATTATGTTTTCATTCATGTAATTTGCAAGAGTCCATGAGCTAGTGACATATGGGATAGTAATACCCAAGATGTGGAACTCCACAGAAGAGTCACTAGAGAGAGGAAGGGATAAAAATAAAAACAGCCATTTTCCGCTGAAAATATTAAATTCACATCCAAAAAATTAAGTTTTTCTCATAAGCAGAGGAATCAAACAAACCGCTGCCTGAAGAACTTTTCTACCAAAAACTGCTTCCGAAGAGGCAAATACATCAAAACAGTAGAATTAAGTAAATGTATGCAAAGAATACCAAGTTGCTGCTTTGCTTCATTCTTAAAAGCCCACAAAGTGGAAACTGATCTAGTAGAATGAGCTGTGATTCTCTGAGGCGGGGCCTGACCCGACTCCAAATAAGCCTGATGAATCAAAAGCTTTAACCAGGATGCCAAGGAAATGGCAGAAGCTTTCTGACCTTTCCTAGGACCAGAAAAGACAACAAATAGACTAGAAGTCTTTAGTAGCTTCAACATAATATTTCAAAGCTCTTACAACATCCAGAGAATGGAAGGATCTATCCAAAGAATTCTTAGGATTAGGACACAAAGAGGGAACAACAATTTCCCTATTAATGTTGTTAGAATTCACAACTTTAAAAGATTTTGAAAGTATCTTTCAAATACATGCAAAAGTCCTGGTTTGTACAGTGCTCATAATAGGTATTAAAGTTTAATAAATTAAAAAAAAAAAAAAAAAAAAGAAGAATTCACAACTTTAGCTAAAAATGTAAATGAAGTCCGCAAAACTGCCTTATCCTAATGAAAATTAAAAAAAAAAAGGAGACTCGCAAAGATCAGATCATTCGGAAACTCTTCTAGCAGAAGAGATAGCCAAAAGGAACAACACTTTCCAAGAAAGTAGTTTAATATCCAAAGAATGCATAGGCTCAAAAGGAGGAGCCTGTAAAGCCTTCAAAACCAAAATTAAGACTCCAAGGAGAAGAGACTGATTTAATGACAGGCTCGATACGGACCAAAGCCTGCACAAAACAGTGAATATCAGGAAGCTTAGCAATCTTTCTGTGAAATAAAACAGAAAGAGCAGAGATTTGTCCCTTCAAGGAACTTGCAGACAAACGTTTATCCAAACCATCCTGAAGAAACTGTAAAATTCTAGGAATTCAAAAAGAATGCCAGGAGAATTTATGAGAACACCATGAAATATAAGTCTTCCAAACTCAATAATAAATCTTCCTAGAAACAGATTTACGAGCCTGTAACATAGTATCAAATCAGTCAGAGAAACCTCTATGACTAAGCACTAACCGTTCAATTTCCATACCTTCAAATTTAACGATAAGAGATCCTGATGGAAAAAAACGGTCCTCGAGACAGAAGGTCTGGTCTTAAAGGAAGTGACCATGGTTGGCAACTGGACATCCGGACAAGATCTGCATACCAGAACCAGTGAGGCCATGCTGGGTCTACCAGAAACCCAAACGATTGTTCCATGATGATCTTGGAGATCAATCTTGGAAGAAGAACTAGAGGCGGGAAGATATAAGCAGGTTGGTAAAACCAAGGAACTGCCAATGCATCCACCGACTCCGTCTGAGGATCCCTGGACCTGGACAAGTACCTGGAAAGTTTCTTGTTTAGATGGGAAGCCATTAGATCTATTTCTAGAAGACCCCACATCTGAACAATCTGAAAAAACATCTGGATGGAGACACCACTCCCCCGGATGTAAAGTCTGATGGCCGAGATAATCCGCTTCCCAATTGTTTACACCTGGGATATGTGCCGCAGAAATTAGACAAGAGCTGGATTCCGCCCAATAAAGTATCCAAGATACTTCTTTCATAGCTAGGGGACTGAGTCCCACCCTGATGATTGACATATGCCACAGTTGTGATATTGTCTGTCTGAAAACAAATGAATGGTTCTCTCTTCAACAGAGGCCAAACCTGAAGAGCCCTGAAAATAGCACAGAGTTCTAAAATATTGATTGGTAACCTCGCCTCTTGAGATTTCCAAACCTCTTGTGCTGTCAGAGAACCCCAGACAGCTCCCCAACCTGAAATACTTGCATCTGCTGTGATTACAGTCTAGGTTGGACGAACAAAAGAGGCCTTTGTATAATCCCTGCACCATTGATTCAGCATACAAAGCTGAAGAGGTCTCATATTAAAATGAGCTAAGGGGATTGCGTCCGATGCTGCAGTCATGAGACCTAAAACTTCCATGCACATAGCCACTGAAGGGAATGATTGAGACTAAAGGTTTCAACAAGCTGAAACCAATTTTGTTTGTCTCTTGTCTGTTAGAGACAAAGTCATGGACAAAGAATCTACCTGGAAACCTAAAAGGTGTCCCTTGTCTGAGGAATCAAGGAACTTTTTGGTAAATTGATCCTCCAACCATGTCTTTGAAGAAACAACACTAGTTGATTAGTGTGAGATTCGGCAGAATGTAAAGACTGAGCTAGTACCAAGATATCGTCCAAATAAGAAAACACTGCAGTACCCTGTTCTCTGATTACAGAGAGTAGGGCACAGAGAACATTTGAAAAAATTCTTGGAGCTGTCGCTAGGCCAAATGGAAGAGGGACAAATTGTTAATACTGCCTAGAAAAGAGAATCTCAGGAACATGAAGATGTGCATCCTGCAAGTCTATCATGGACATATAATGACCTTGCTGAACAAAAGGCAGAATAGTCCTTATAGTGCCCATTTTGAAAGTTGGCACTCCAGATCTGGCCTGAATGAATTTTAATCTGCCCCCCACCAGCTGAGCTGAAATGAGGGCCGCACCTTCATGCGGACTTGGGGGCTGGCTTTGATTTCTTAAAAGACTTGGATTTATTCCAACTTGAAGGTTTCCAATTGGAACCAGATTCTTTGGAGGAAGGATTGGCTTTCTGTTCCTTATTCTGACGAAAAGAACGAAAACAATTAAAAGCTTTAGATTTACCCTTAGATCTTTTATCCTGAGGTAAAAATAAAAAAAACTCCCTTCCCCCCAATGATAGTTGAAATAATTGAATCCAACTGAGAACCAAATAAATTGTTACCTTGGAAAGAAAGAGATAGTAATCTAGACTTAGATACCATGTCAGCATTCCAATATTTGAGCCACAAAACTCATCTAGCTAAAATAGCTAAAGACATAGATTTAACATCAATATTGATGCTATCAAAAATAGCGTCACAGATAAAATTATTAGCATGTTGAAGCAAGCAAACAATGCTAGACAAATCAGGATCTTTTTCTTGTTGCGCTAAGCTTTCCAACCAAAAAGTTGATGCAGACGCAACATCAGCCATGGATATAGAAGGCCTAAGAATGTAGCCAGAAAAAAAATAAGCTTTCCTTAGATAAGATTCAAGTTTCCTAACTAAAGGGTCCTTAAAAGAAGTACTATCTTCCATAGGAATAGTAGTACGTTTGGCAAGAGTAGAAATAGCCCCATCAACTTTGAGGATTTTTTCCCAAAACTCCAACCTAACTGCTGGCAAAGGATACAACTTTTTAAACCTAGAAGAAGGAATAAAAGAAGTACCAATCCTATTCCATTCCTTTGAAATCATATCAGAAATAGCATCAGGAACTAGAAAAACCTCTGGAGTAACCACAGGAGGTTTATAAACAGAATTTAAACGTTAACTAGTTTTAGTATCAAGAGGACTAGTTTCCTCAATATCCAAAGTAATCAATACCTCTTAACAAGGAACGAATATACTCCATCTTAAAGAGATAAGTAGATTTGTCAGTATCAACATCTGATGTAGGATCTTCTGAACCAGATAGATCCTCATCAGAGGAGGATAATTCAGTATGTTGTCAGTCATTTGAAATTTCATCAACTTTATGAGAAGTTTTAAAAGACCTTTTACGTTTATTAGAAGGCGGAATAGCAGACAAAGCCTTCTGAATCGCATCAGCAAAAAAAACTATTTTATATTCACAGGGATATCATGTACATTAGATGTTGAAGGAACAACAAGCATTGTACTAGATGGATACATTCTCTGCATGTAAAAGCTTATCATGTCAACTGTTACATACTACAGCCGGAGATATAATCTCCGCTAACTTACAACAGAGACACTTAGCTTTGGTAAAACTGTTATCAGGCAGCAGGGTTCCAACAGTGGTTTCTGAGAAAGGATCAGATTGAGACATCTTGCAAATGTAAGAGAAAAAACATATAAAGCAAAATTATCAATTTCCTTATATGGCAGTTTCAGGAATGGGAAAAAAATGCAAACAGCATAGCCCTCTGAGCATAAAAAAGGCAATAGGCATATAGGAAGTGCGGTTTAAATAATTAAATTATTTGGCTCCAAGTATGCCGCGCAACACAAAATTAAATTTTTTGGCTCTAACAACATCCGTAAATGACGCAACTCGCGTCATGGCAGACGCAAACCTTGTGCAAGGAAATCTGGCTTCAACTAAGACACCGGAAATTACGAATTTGCGCCACCGAACGTACCTTTGCGACAAAAAATTCTCGCACCAAGAATGACGCAATAAATATCAGCATTTTGCAAGCCTAATTTTGCCCACGAAAATTAATGAAAAATCAGTCAATTTGAAGAAAAGACTATACCCCAGGTAAGAAAAAATAACTTCCTAAATATGTTTCCCAATTTTTAAACAGATAGTCTGCAAAAGGAAATATACATAAACCTGACTCATGGCAAATATAAGTACAATACATATATTTAGAACTTTATATTAATACATAAAGTGCCAAACCATAGCTGAGAGTGTCTTAGGTAATGAAAACATACTTACCGAAAGACACCCATCCACATATAGCAGATAGCCAAACCAGTACTGAAACAGTATCAGTAGAGGTAATGGAATATGAGAGTATATCGTCGATCTGAAAAGGGAGGTAAGAGATGAACCTCTATGACTGATAACAGAGAACCTTTGAAAAGATTTCCGTGAGGAAAACCATATACTCAATATGTGATACTCCCTTCACATCCCTCTGACAAACACTGTAATCTGAGAGGAATCGGGCTTCAAAATGCAGAGAAGTGCATATCATAGAAGAAAATCAAGCACAAACTTACTTCACCACCTCCATAGGAGGCAAAGTTTGTAAAACTGAATTGTGGGTGTGGTGAGGGGTGTATTTATAGGCATTTTGAGGTTTAAGAAACTTTGCCCCTCCTGGTAGGATTGTATATCCCATACGTCACTAGCTCATGGACTTTTGCCAATTACATGAAAGAAATATAAAATTTTACAGTACACTTTACCTTTTACTGTAAGCTTATAAGAGAATTTAAAACTATCCATTATGTTGAAATGACTAGTTTTTAAAAAATTACACCATAATTGAACTCAGTAAAAATGCATCTAAAGAAAGAAAAAAATACCAAAAACTTATATGTATCGTTTTGTGCATGGGCTTCAATATGGAATAAAAGTGCCTTTTAACATAAGACAAACTGTGTTTTGTAAACCACAAACAAACATTTGAGGGAGAATAGATAACTTTTATGTTGTGCTGGGTATAAATTTGGTTCTAAAAAAATAAAGCTACGAAAATATAAATAAAATATATGGGAAGGTGCCCTTGAAACTTAAAGGGATACTAAACCCCAAACTTTTTTTTATGATTCAGATAGAACATACAATTTTAAACAACTTTCCAATTTACTTCTATTATAAAATTTGCTTCGTTCTCTTGTTATCCATTGCTGAAGAACAGCATTACACTACTAACAGCTAGCTGAACACATCTAGGAAGCCAATCACAAGAGACAAATCTGTGCAGGTACCAATCAGCAACTAGCTCCCACTGGTGCATGATATGTGGGTATTCATTTTGTAACAAGGGATACTAGGAGAAAGGAGCACATTTGAAAATAGAAGTGAATTTAAAAGTGTCTTAAAATCATGCAAGTTTAATTTTAACTTTCCTATCCCTTTAAAAGGATATTGTAGTACAAAACTGATGTGCTCTAATTTGCTAGAGACAGTCCAACCCTGTAAGCCTGGGTGTTGACGCCAGAGAGAGGGGTTAAAAACAGTTTAAACACTGTTTGGGCACACAGAGAAATGCTGCTTCTGAACAGAAACGGACAATGCACAGCTGGGTTGTGCAACTTCTGTTTAGCAACAGTTTCCTTTCTTGACTAGCAGTTTTCTGCAGCTTCGGCAGAGTTAAATATATAGAGGTGCAGGGTCACTGGTGCTAAAGCTAGGGCATGCAATGCTTCCACTATATAGGCTCTTCAAGATCTCCTTTTTCATATGCGTTATAAAAAATGGTTGGAATGTAACATCTCTGAAAAAGGTACAAAATTATAGTGATTGCCGTTTCTAAACCCGAGTGAGGCATGAGGATTAAAATGCCTACCTCAATGTTATATTCATCTCCATCTGTTGTGATCCGTGCTGTAAAATCCCCATCTCCAATGTGAGCCAGAACCTTAGAATTTTGCTCTCCTTCAAAGCACACAACAAACACAAAATGCAAATTCAATGTATCATTTGGATTGGTTATCCTAACAGGTAAATGTAATTCAAAGTATTATTCTAAAGAGAAGCTTTACAGATCCCCAATATTCCTGTATTATTATTTTTAATAATTGTTAAAATTAAATTAATATAGGTCTAATTACCATTGCTGATGCAAACTGGTGGTAAAATAAAACATCTCCATAGACTACAATGTGGAAACCTGTTATCACCAGTTTACAACAGCAATGAAAACTAAGCCATAGTCATGTATTGTTTATAGTTATTTTTCTATCACCTTATCCAAGTAAGTGCTTGACAAGAATTACTGTGAAACACCTTCTTGTACACGGTCTTTCTAAGCAGTAGTAGAAAACACAATAATGGATTATGCATCCGGGGATTGGTTATGTCCATGACCAAGTGACTGCATGTGTACACTTAAAAGGGACCAAAACAAAATAAATCTTTCAAGATTCAGATAGAGCATACAATTTTAAATAACTTTCTAATTTACATCCATTATCTAATTTGCTTCGTTATCTTGGTATATATTGCTGAAAAGAATACATAGGTAGGCTCAAGAACTGCAATGCACTACTGGGAGCTAGCTGCAGACTGGTGGCTGCACGTATCTACCTCTCGTGATTTTTTAATCTGATGTGTTCAGCTAGCTCTCTTTAGTATATCCCTACACCATCAACAACGGATAAAAAGAAATTGAAGCTAATTTACTTTTTTTTTATTATGAAAATGTGGAAAAATATTTAACCCATTTGTTCACCTCAGTATATTAATGTGTATTTTATGTATTGAAAGTAGGGCTGGGCGATAAGGGTGGGGCAGATTTAATCGCGATTTTCACGTCAGCACCCCCTGTAACCCCCATAAGCCCCCCTCTATAACCTACATAAGCCCCATCAGCTCCCACTGTAACCCCACACCCTCTGTAACCCCCCTCAGCTCCCACTGTAACCCCCATAAGCCCCCTCTGTAACCTACATAAGTCCCATCAGCTCCCACTGTAACCCCCCAAATAAGCACCCCCTTTAACATCATAAGCACCGCCTGTAACCACCATCAGCCTCCAACCTACATAAGTCCCAGGGCACCCCCCCTGTAACCCGCATCAGTCACAGCGCACCCCGGTATGTCAACCCCCCTCCCTGTAGCCCGCATCAGTCACAGGGCTCCCCGGAAAGTCGACCCCCCTCCCTGTAACCCGCATCAGCCACAGCGCTCTCTGGTAAGTAGGCTCAATGTCGCAAGTCGGCCACCCTCCTGTACGTCATAGGTGAAGTCAAATGGGACGGGGCTAAAAATTGCATACTCTCTCGATTTTAAATCGCATCCGCAATTGATCGTGCATCCCTAGTAGAAAGTTAAGCTCTTTTTGAGCGTCTTAATATGAATGGGGACTGTTATGTCCCTTTATATTATTGCCATTTGCTTAAACTAGTTTGGTTCACTGAACTGTCAATCTGCTCATTGTCAGTGTATTTGTATTTAGAATCTGAGCAATGTGCTCATTATCAGCGTAAAGATCAGCAGTAGTTGGAATTGGAAAGTGGTTTAAAATCGTTTGTGCTATCTGAATCATGAAAGAAAAATTGAGGATTTCATATGCCTTTAAGTACTCTCAGGGCACCTGGGACATCATCATATTTTCTTTAAAAAACTAAAAAAATCTGGGCATATATTTGTGAGGTTAAAAAATAAAAAAAGAAGAGGTTTGATTTGACTCCTTCCACGTGAATTACTATCACAGTGCAGATCACTTTATGTAGCAACAAACCTGTAACATCAGGTAAACTGCTTGTACAATAAACAAAGCCACAAAGTCAGAAAATAGTCAAGTTTTAAAGGGAAATCAAAAGTCATTTAGTTTGCTGCATTTAAAAAGGCATTTTAAAATGTAGCAGATATTTGTTTTTAAAAAGGGAAGTTATGATATTGGGGGGGTTTCCATGATTATCTCACCGTTTACGAATAGAGCTGTACGAGTCATTGTCATCAGTCAGTGAGTGAGTAATTTGGCCCTAAGAATAAGCTGTGCACAAACAAGTATTTCCTGTTTGTTTCAAAATTAATTTAAAAAGTAAATTTATGCTTACCTGATAAATTGATTTCTTCTACGATACGAAAAGTCCACGGATTCATCCTTTACTTGTGGGATATTATCCTCCTGCTAACAGGAAGTGGCAAAGAGCACCACAGCAGAGCTGTCTATATAGCTCCTCCCTTGACTCCACCCCCCAGTCATTCGACCGAAGGTATAGGAAGAAAAAGGAGAAACTAAAAGGTGCAGAGGTGACTGAAGTTTTAAATCAAAAAATATAATCGGTCTTAAAATTGACAGGGCGGGCCGTGAACTTGTCGTATCATAGAAGAAATCAATTTATCAGGTAAGCATAAATTTACTTTTCTTCTATAAGACACAACGAGTCTATGGATTCATCCTTTACTTGTGGGATACAATACCAAAGCTACAGGACACGGATGAACGGGAGGGACAAGACAGATGCCTAAACAGAAGGCACCACTGCTTGAAGAACTTTTCTCCCAAAAATAGCCTCCGAAGAAGCAAAAGTATCAAATTTGGAAAATTTGGAAAAGGTATGAAGGGAATACCAAGTCGCAGCCTTACAAATCTGTTCAACAGAAGCATCGTTTTTAAAAGCCCATGTGGAAGCCACCGCTCTAGTAGAATGAGCTGTAATCCTGTCCAGCAGTCTCGTATGCCAAACGGATGATGCTTTTCAGCCAAAAAGAAAGAGGTAGCCGTAGCTTTTTGACCTCTACGCTTTCCAGAATAGACAACAAACAGAGAAGATGTTTGACGGAAATCCTTGGTCGCTTGCAAGTAAAACTTCAAGGCACGAACCACTTCCAAGTTATGTAACAGACGCTCCTTCTTAGAAGAAGGGTTAGGACACAGAGAAGGAACAACAATTTCCTGATTAATATTCTTATTAGAAACAACCTTAGGAAGGAATCCAGGTTTGGTACGCAAAACCACCTTATCAGAATGGAATATAAGATAAGGCGAGTCGCATTGTAATGCAGATAGCTCAGAAACTCTTCGAGCAGAAGAGATAGCAATTGAAAACAGAACTTTCCAAGATAGAAGTTTAATATCTATGGAATGCATAGGTTCAAACGGAACCCCTTGAAGAACTTTAAGAACTAAATTCAAACTCCATGGCGGAGCAACAGGTTTAAACACAGGCTTAATTCTAACCAAAGCCTGATAAAACGACTGAACGTCTGGGACATCTGCCAGACGCTTGTGCAGTAAGATTGACAAAGCAGAAATCTGTCCCTTTAAGGAACTGGCTGATAACCCCTTCTCCAATTCTTCTTGGAGAAAGGACAAAATCCTAATCTTACTCCATGAGTAGCCTTTGGATTTGCACCAATAAAGATATTTACGCCATATCTTATGATAAATTTTCCTAGTGACAGGCTTTCGAGCCTGAATCAAGGTATCTATGACCGACTCAGAGAATCCCTGCTTAGATAAAATCAAGCGTTCAATCTCCAGGCAGTCAGCCACAGAGAAACTAGATTTGGATGTTGGAACGGACCCTGAATGAGAAGGTCCTGTCTCAGTGGCAGTTTCCACGGTGGCAGAGATGACATTTCCACCAGATCTGCATACCAAGTCCTGCGTGGCCACGCAGGTGCTATCAAAATTACCGAAGCCCTCTCCTGTTTGATTCTGGCAATCAGACGAGGAAGGAGAGGAAAAGGAGGAAACACATAAGCCAGGTTGAATGACCACGGTACTGCTAGAGCATCTATCAGTACTGATTGAGGATCCCTTGATCTGGACCCGTAACAAGGAAGTTTGGCATTCTGACGAAATGCCATCAGATCCAATTCTGGTGTGCCCCATTGATGAATCAATTGTGCAAACAACTCTGGATGGAGCTCCCACTGCCCGGGATGAAAAGTCTGACGACTGAGAAAATCCGCTTCCCAATTCTCCACTCCTGGGATATAGATTGCTGATAGATGGCAAGAGTGAGTCTCTGCCCATCGAATGATTTTGGAAACCTCTATCATCGCTAGGGAACTCTCTGTTCCCCCTTAATGATTGATATATGCTACAGTCGTGATATTGTCCGACTGGAATCTTATGAATTTGGCCGAAGCCAGCTGAGGCCACGCCTGAAGCGCGTTGAATATCGCTCTCAGTTCTAGAATATTTATTGGAAGGAGAGCCTCCTCCTGAGTCCACACACCCTGCGCCTTCAGGGAATTCCAGACTGCACCCCAGCCCAAGAGGCTGGCGTCCGTCGTCACTATGACCCATGCTGGCCTGCGGAAACACATTCCCTGGGAAAGATGATCCTGTGACAACCACCAAAGAAGAGAGTCTCTCGTCTCTTGATCCAGATTTATCAGAGGAGATAAAATTTGCATAATCCCCATTCCACTGTCTGAGCATGCATAGTTGCAGTGGTCTGAGATGCAAGCGAGCAACTATGTCCATTGCCGCTACCATTAGTCAGATTACCTCCATACACTGAGCCACTGACGGCCGAGGAATGGAATGAAGTGCTCGGCAAGTGGTTAAGATCTTTGATTTTCTGACCTCCGTCAGAAAAATTTTCATGTCTACCGAGTCTATCAGAGTTCCTAGGAATGGAACTCTTGTGAGAGGGACAAGTGAACTCTTCTTTATGTTCACCTTCCACCCGTGAGATCTAAGAAAAGCCAACACGATGTCCGTGTGAGATTTGGCTAGCTGGCAAGTTGATGCCTTAATCAAGATATCGTCCAGATAGGGCACAACTGCTATCCCCCGCGGCCTTAGAACCGCCAGAAGGGACCCTAGTACCTTTGTAAAAATTCTGGGAGCTGTGGCCAACCCGAAAGGAAGGGCCACAAACTGGTAATGCTTGTCCAGGAAGGCGAACCTGAGGAACTGGTCATGATCTTTGTGGATAGGAATGTGAAGATACGCATCCTTCAAATCCACTGTGGTCATATGTTGACCCTCCTGGATCATTGGTAAAATTGTCCGAATGGTCACCATCTTGAAGGATGGGACTCTGAGAAATTTGTTTAGAATTTTGAGATCTAAGATCGGTCTGAAGGTTCCCTCTTTTTTTGGGAACCACGAACAGATTGGAGTAAATCCCCTGCCCCTGTTTTGCTTTTGGAAATGGGCAGATTACACCCATAGTATATAGGTCTTCTACACAGCGTAAGAACGCCTCTCTTTTTCTCTGGTTTACAGACAAACGTGAAAGATGAAATCTCCCCCTTGGAGGAGAATCTTTGAATTCTAGATGATACCCCTGGGTCACGATTTCTAAAGCCCAGGAATCCTGCACGTCTCTTGCCCAAGCCTGAGCGAAGAGAGAAAGTCTCCCCCCTACTAGATCCGGTCCCAGATCGGGGGCTGCCCCTTCATGCTGTCTTGGTAGCAGCATCGGGCTTCTTGGTCCGTTTACCTTTATTCCAGGTCTGGTTAGGTCTCCAGACTGACTTGGATTGAGCAAAATTCCCCTCCTGCTTTGTGGCAGGGGAGGAAGTAGAGGGACCACCTTTGAAGTTTCGAAAGGAACGAAAATTATTTTGTATGGCCCTTATTCTATTTGTCTTTCCCTGAGGAAGGGCATGGCCTTCTCCCCCAGTGATGTCGGAAATGATCTCCTTCAGTTCAGGCCCAAATAGGGTCTTACCTTTGAAAGGAATAGCTAATAGCTTAGATTTTGATGACACATCAGCAGACCAGGACTTAAGCTATAACGCTCTACGCGCTAAAATGGCAAAACCTGAATTCTTTGCCGCTAATTTAGCCATTTGAAAAGCGGCATCTGTAATAAAAGAATTAGCTAGCTTGAGAGCCTTAATTCTATCTAAAATATCATCTAATGGGGTCTCAACCTTAAGAGACTCCTCTAGAGCCTCGAAAGAAAAAGCAGCTGCAGTAGTTACAGGAACAACGCACGCTATAGGTTGTAGAAGAAAACCCTGATGAATAAACAATTTCTTTAGAAGACCCTCTAACTTTTTATCCATAAGATCTTTGAAAGCACAACTGTCCTCAATAGGTATAGTTGTACGCTTAGCCAGGGTAGAAATAGCTCCCTCCACCTTAGGGACCGTCTGCCACGAATCACGAATGGTGTCAGATATGGGAAACATTTTCTTACAAGTAGGAGGGGGAGAGAACGGAATGCCTGGTCTATCCCATTCCTTAGTAACAATGTCCAAAATCCTCTTAGGGACTGGAAAAATATTAGTGTAAGTAGGGACTTCTAGATATCTATCCATTTTACACAATTTCTCTGGTGGAATTACAATATGGTCACAATCATCCAGAGTCACTAAAACCTCCCTGAGCAACAAGCGGAGGTGTTCAAGCTTAAACTTAAAGGCCGTCATATCTGAGTCTGTTTGAGGGAACATCTTTCCTGAATCTGAAAGCTCTCCCTCAGACAGCAATTCCCCCACACCCAAATCAGAACATTGTGAGGGTACATCGGAGATAGCAAATAAAGCATCAGAGGGCTCAGCATTTACTCTAATACCGGACCTACTGCGCTTCCCCTGCAAACCAGGCAGTTTAGATAATACCTCTGTGAGGGTAGTAGACATAACTGCGGCCATATCTTGCAGGGTGAAAGAATTAGACGCACTAGAAGTACTTGGCGTCGCTTGGCTGGGCGTTAAAGGTTGTGACATTTGGGGAGAAGTAGATGGCATAACCCGATTCTCTTCTGACTGAGAATCATCCTGAGACATACTTTTATCAGCTAAAATATGTTCTTTGCAATGTAAGGCCCTTTCAGTACATGAGGGACACATTTTAAGTGGGGGTTCCACAATGGCTTCTAAACACATGGAACATTGGCTTTCCTCAATGTCAGACATGTTAAACAGGCTAGTAATGACCACAAATAGGCTTGAAAACACTTTATTTAGTGAAAAAAATAATCTGAAAAAACGGTACTGCGCCTTTAAGAGAAAAAAAAAAAGCATACAATTTTTCCAAAACTGCTTTAAAATGATAAAATTATCCCAATTTTATGATAAAAGCATCCCAACTTGTCAGCTAAGTTTGCCCCACAAGGAAAGTAATACTTAACCCTTACCAAAAAAACGTTGTGCTATAAAAACGTTAACTTCAAATAAAAACACCCCCTGCACCTCGCCACAGCCCTGCTGTGGCGCCTACCTGCCCTCAGGGGTCTGTAAAATCGGATTAAACCTTAGATTAGGCCCAATACTGTTCTGAAAGGCCCACCGGAGTTGGAGCTTGCTGCTTGTCTGGGAAAAACAACTGCGCAACTGAGGCTCGAAAATAGGCCCCACCCATCTCACTCGATGTCTCACAGCCTAAAATAACCGCACCAGAGCGGTCTAAAACCTAGCCATGTGGGCTCATATACCCATAAATGAAGCCATGTGTAACCTCTATACTTAATAAAGTAGAAAAACGTCTATCATAAAAAACGTTATCTGTAACTCCCAGTTATGAAAACGTTTGCCCACAAACATAACAACAGTGTCAACCATTTTTTTATAGCCCAATATGCAAGTCCAGTAATACCCCTCTTTATAATTTAGTATTACTGCTTACCCTTTCCCTCATGGGGATACGGTCAGCCAATTCTGAAATAACACAGTCTCTCCAGAAAAAAATGACTGAACATACCTCACTGCTTATAGCATGAAAAACGTTCCTCACACTGAAGTTTCTTAAGTACTCCTCAGCCATTCTGTGGGAAATACTCTGGATCTTAGTAACAACTTCTAAGATCATCAGCCTCCAAGCAGAAGTCTTCATCCATCTGCTGCCTGGGAAAAAATATAACACACTGGTACCATTTAAAATAAACTCTTGCTTGAAGAAAATAAAAACTATCATCTTATCACCTCTTTCACTTTACCCTTCCTATTACTTAGAGTAGGCAAAGAGAATGACTGGGGGGTGGAGTCAAGGGATGAGCTATATAGACAGCTCTGCTGTGGTGCTCTTTGCCACTTCCTGTTAGCAGGAGGATAATATCCCATAAGTAAAGGATGAATCCGTGGACTCGTCATATCTTATAGAAGGAAAACAGTTTGAAAACGTATCCTTTAAAAGTGAATGTAAAGTTAACCCTCATTGCTCACGGCATTGGAAAGCCTTTTAAAAATGAGGCCGAGTTTAATTAATCAAATATTTTATATTTATTTATTACAATTTTTACCTTTTTAGAGCTCCGTCAATAAGTGCAGCTCTCCCGCCCGCCATATTGTGTAATTTATTGACAGGTGACGATTCTTAAAACAACTCATCCTTGACGTGACGTGCAAAGGGGCTGAACGCCCCGGGAGAGAAAACAAGGATGAGTTGTTTTAAGAATAGTCGCCTGTCAATCAATTACACAAGATGGCTGGTAGGAGAGCTGCGCTTATTGTCGGAGCTTTAAAAAAAAAAAAAAAAGTAAAAATTGTAGTAAATAAATATATATATACTGATTGTCATTGGCTTACCCATGTGTTCAGTTAGAAACTAGTAGTGCAGTGCTGTTCCTTCAACAAATGATACCAAAAGAATGAACAAAACTTAATAGAAGTAAACTGGAAAGTTGTTTAAAATTGTATGTTCTACCTATGTTTCATGAAAGAAAAAAAATTGGGTTTCATGTCCCTTTAAGCAAAGAAACATTTTTATTTTGAAAGATGTTTCAACAATGGTCATTCGTGCACGTGACAGAATGTTGGGTTTTGCAGAGCTAGTGAGACAATTCTACAAACAGTTTGATGACACAATAGGAATAAATGAATGAATGCTCACCTACTACGTGTCCAGTGAAGAAGTCGGATTTCTTTACATGGTATTCTCTCTCCTTGCCATTACCATCCAATACCACAGCACGAAGGTTTTCAGAGAAACGCTCTGTGCTTGAGGTGAGGTACAATTTAAAATGTCTGAAAGAGGGAAAAATGCTGGTTTCAAAAAGTTTCTACCAAATGAACATAGTTTTTTTTAAATGGATTTTCTTTAGAAATTATCTTTATTTGCGTGACACATGACAAAGTCTAGTTATTCCCTTAAACCATTTGATGATATAACATCGTATTTAAAAAGGGACTGCACAGTAATGTTAAAGTATGTGCAGAATTAAAATGGGCATTATGATACTCCCCTTTTATGCAGCCAAGCTTAAAAAGCTTTTGTCCCTCTAAATCAGGGGTCAGCAACCTTGGGCCCCCAGATGTTTTGGAACTGCATTTCCCATGATGCTGATACACTCTTTAGGATGTCTGAACTTCATGGGAAATGTAGTTCCAAAACATCTGGGGGCCCAAGGTTACTGACCCCTGTTGTAAATGATTCTGGTTTCACCCTTAAACACTCCTGCCGGCCACAGAGGTATTTTTATTTTTTTCTAAACCCAATAACAATACAATTCTGGAGTAGACTGTCCCTTTAAAATATATAACTTATTTACAATATTGTCAATTAGATCATACAGCTTCATCCTGGTTTAAATATTTTAAACTACGTTCCCAGGTCAAAGAGGTTTTAGTTTCCAATAAGGTTAAAAATACAACATATTTAGATTTTTTATGTCTAGTGACTAAAAGGGTTAAGGGTGCTATTTGCAGGGTTATACCATTTCTTTAATTTTTCTAAATTGAACTACATGGAAAAATGTGAATCTTAAAGGGCCATAATACCCAAATGTTTAAACAATTGAAAGTGATGCAGTATAGCTGTAAAAAGCTGATTAGAAAATATCACCTGAACATCTCTATGTAAAAAGAAAGATATTTTACCTCAAGTTCCTCAGTAGCCACCTCCCATTGTAAAGGATTTCTAAGCAGCATTTTAGTGTGTCTGTCCTAGGACAGCTTACGGGATGAGGCTTGTGCACTCTCATATTATTTCCCTATTCAGCTTACTATGAAATCTCATGAGAGATAAGTCAAATCTCATGAGATCACAGTAAAAGAGTTCATGACCTCAGCACTGATGACGCTGATTGGCTGCTGTTCATATCTTCATTTTTTTTTATTTATTTTTTACCTGCAGCTGGGAACAGCTGAGTATAACTTTTTACACAGAACTTACTCTGCTTAATTTTCCTTTTTTACATAGAGATGCTCAGGGGATATTTTCAGCTTTTTACAGTTATACTGCATCAGTTTCAAGTGATTTAGCATATGAGTATTATGTCCCTTTAACATCTTGACTACTCCGTCCAGGAACGGTCAGAGTAGGTCAAAAAGGAGGAACCCCTTCTCTATAGAGCAAAATGTACAAGAAAATATTGTCAAAGTAATATATAGGTGGTATTTAACTCATGGCAGTTGGCGATGTCAAGCGGTGGCAAATACATGAGAATGTTTTAGAGGTTGTGGGAAAAGGCACCTAAGTGGTGGGAGAGCCCTTTTGTTAAAAATTATTGGGTAGAAGTGGCTAGATTGCCAAGTGTAGTGCTGGAGAAAATCATCCATTTAAGTCCTCAAATAGCTTTATTACATCACCCAATGAAGGGGGGTCCTTCGGGCCTCATCTTAAACTAATACAAATAATTTGTTTAGCAAAATATTTCACATTTATAGAACCTAAAAGTGCAATATTATTATGAAATGGCAAACACTGTCTCACTGAGTTTTTCACAATCTGGAAACAATGGAAAATTTAAAGTGAAAATCCAAGGAATTACAAGTTATAACAGAATCAGACGCCAATAGAGAGATATTAGATAGCTAGTTACATTGGTTAATCTTCTTGACCAGCAATATTTATGTATTTTGAACACTCTGGGATATTTTGTTTTCTTTTCCATCCCATGTGAATTATATAAACTTCTATTATTGGTTTATTATTAAAATGGATACTAAACCCAAATGATTCAGATAGAGCATGACATTTTAAGCAACTTTCTAATTTACTCCTATTATCATTTTTTTCCATTCTCTTGCTATCTTTATTTGAAAAAGAAGGCATCTAAGCTAAGGAACCAGCCAATTTTTGGTTCAGACCCTGGACAGCCCTTGTTTAATAATGGCTGAGATTTAGCAACCAATCAGCAAGAACAGGTTCTCTATTGGATTGAGATCTGTGGAGGCCATTGGAGTACAGTGAACTCATTGTCATGTTCAAGAAACCAGTTTGAGATAATTTGAGCTTTGTGACATGGTGCATTATCCTTCTGGAAGTAGCCATCAGAAGATGGGTATACTGTAGTCATAAAGGGATGAACATGGTCAGCAACAATACTCAGGTAGGCCATGGCGTTTAACCAATGCTCAATTGCTCCTAAGGGGCCCAAAGTGTGGCAAGAAAATATCGCCCTACACCGTTACACCACCAGCCTGAACCATTGATACAAGGCAGGATGGATCCATGCTTTCATGTTTACGCAAATTGTCGCATCTGAAATCCAGACTCATCAGACCAACCTCTTAGCTGTGGTTTAACCTGTTGAAAGACTGAACAGAAAAAACAGTAAACTGAAATTCAGCTGTATAAGGAGTTAAACAGGATGACTGCCACAGGAAATCACAGCAGCTGTGCTGGAAGTGTGCAATTCACTAGCGCATTTTCTAGTTATGATGGTGTCTGTGTTAATCAAGCCCTATGCATACCGTGTGTCTGAGAAAAAAAGGGGCACAGAGTGATCCCAGAATCTCAGGAGCAGCCATGCACTACAGGGAGCTACAGCAGCTAATGATTGGTGGCTGCACATATATGCCTTTTTTCCCCCCCATTGGCTTATCTGATATTGTCAAACTAGCACCCAGCAGTGCAGTTACTCCTTCAACAAAGGATACTAAGAGAATGAAGGAAATTTGATAAGAGAAGTAAAGTGGAAAGTTGTTTAAAATTATATGCTCTATCCATATAAGTGAAAGAAAAAGAAAAAACGTTCCATGTCCCTTTAAACAAAATAAAGGAAACACCACATAAAAAGTTAAACCTTAACGTAACTATAAAACATTGGAAATGAGTAATGTTAGGTTGGTTACCACTAAGCAGTATATTAGGTGTATGAGGCATAACCTGGTATAAGGAGCACAAAACATGGACCCTAAACAAAACTTGCCCAAAATTAGGTTTTAAAGCCAAGAGGATCCCTTCAACCCATAAAGTTATTTGCCAACCTTAAAACATGATGGGAGATTTGCAAAGGTATAGGCAGCCATTCAATGCGACTAATTAAAGTGATACTTAAAATAGATCAACATCCCATATGGAAGAGCAGCATTTAAATAGGTTGATTTTTTTGGTCTGAAAAAAAAGTGAAGTAAAATAGTTTTACATTTAAATTAAAAACTACTACAGTAGTATCAGCTGTGAACTTCCAAATAATGGTCATAGGTTAATAGGTTCAATGAGTATAAGTAGGAAGTACACAACGGATAGGGCTGTGGAAGTCTCACATTATATTTAAATAGCTTTTACTTGAATTATTCAGAAAAAAACAAACATGTTTAAAAGCTGTTTGATATGCAATAGATATTTTTTAGCACCATGCCCCTGTAAGACTGATAATTGCTCTGCATGATCATACAAACGCCAAAAAGGAGTATGAGGCCATTTTATGAGATCCTATGGTGCAAACACTAATCCCTCACAATATGCCCATATTTCAGGGTGATAAAGCTCCCGTACACGCTGCTAAACTAATTAAAGACTGGTTTCATGAGGACCAGGAAGAAGTCAAAAACATTCCAGATATTAAACATCTCTAAATCATTATGGGAATTTCAAGAATACAAAAGTAGAATATCCACCAAATCCATCCGAATAAGGATAGAAGACATTTCTCTTTTTCCAAAATGGTGCTATATCCCACTGTACACAGTTAAGGATTGAAGCCGTTTAAAAGACAAAGGGAAGTCCTACTACTTATGTTTATATTAATATATTAAAGGGCCATGATACCCAAATGTTGTAACACTTGAAAGTGATGCAGCATAGCTGTAAAAAAGCTGACTAGAAAATATCACCCGAACATCTCTATGTAAAAAAAAATAAAAAAAAAAAAAATATGATGATATTTTACCTCAAAATGTCCTAAGTATTCACAACCCACTGTAAAGGACTTTAAGCAGCAAATCAGTATGCCTGTCCCAGGACTGGCAAGGGAGTGAGCTTCATGCACACACTCGTGTTATTTCCCTATTCAGTTTAAGGAAGTTTACTATGAAATCTCATGAGAGTTAAGTGAAATCTCATGAGATCAAAGTTAAAGAGTTCATGACCTCAGAACTGTTGATGCCGATTGGCTGAAGTTCATTTCTTTCTTTTTTTTACCTGCAGCTGGACAGCAGCTGAAGTATAACTTTTGACACAGCACTTACTCTGGTGAGCTCAGGAAGTTGTGAGGTAAAATATCTTCCTTTTTTACACAGAGATGCGCAGGTGATATTTCCCTGTCAGCTTTTTACAGTTATGCTGCATCAGTTTCAAGTGATTTAGCATATGAGTATTATGTCCCTTTAAATGTTTGTTTTGTCCATCTATTGCAAATGTCTAGTAGCAAATTAGAATGGATGAAAATAAAAACCATAGGAGTTAAACAAAACAACAACAACTATAAAAAATACAGCAAATTTTTACAAACACTTGGTTAGGGAATCGGGCACATTCTGCTAGAACTAATAAGTCCGGCCCCTCATATAAGAAAGGAGAGGACTGTTTCTATAGTACTTTCTCTTAACATATTAACTAATGTCACAAAGTAAATAACAGAGAAAGGAGCTAAAATACAGTGACATACTTATACATTATGGTGTCAAAACAACAGCCATCATAAAAAAAAGTGTGTGAAGAGCCACAGCTCAGCCAGCTATATTTTTATGCTCTGATCATAAGCAACCATATATACAAACTGACAGTATTACAAATATGCGTTTTGAGATACAATAAAACTGAATAAATGATGAATTTGCATCTTTATTCTAAAGTTTCCTGAACCGGACAGATCCTTATTAAAGATATCCCAAATAATAAACACCTGTTCATATAACCAGGGTGGATTTAAAAAAAAATATTTAAATAAGATTTATTTTTAAATAAAAATCTGTGTAAAGATAGTTTCTATTTAAGATAAAAAGGAAATTTATGCTTACCTGATAAATTGATTTCTTCTACGATACGACGAGTCCACGGATTTCATCCTTACTTGTGGGATATTAACCTCCTGCTAACAGGAAGTGGCAAAAAGCACCACAGCAGAGCTGTATATATAGCTCCTCCCTTCCCTCCACCCCCAGTCATTCGACCGAAGGTTTTAGGAAGAAAAAGGAAAAGCTAAAAGGTGCAGAGGTGACTGAAGTTGTAAAAATAAAATATAATCTGTCTTAAAATGACAGGGAGGGCCGTGGACTCGTCATATCGTAGAAGAAATCAATTTATCAGGTAAGCATAAATTTCCTTTTCTTCTACAAGATACGACGAGTCCACGGATTTCATCCTTACTTGTGAGATACAATACCAAAGCTACAGGACACGGATGAAAGGGAGGGACAAGACAGGAACCTAAACGGAAGGCACCACTGCTCGAAGAACTTTTCTCCCAAAAACAGCCTCAGAAGAAGCAAAAGTATAAAATTTGGAAAAAGTATGAAGGGACGACCAAGTCGCAGCCTTACAAATCTGTTCAACAGATGCATCGTTTTTAAAAGGCCCATGTGGAAGCCACAGCCCTAGTAGAATGAGCCGTAATTCTTTCAGGAGGCTGCTGTCCAGCAGTCTCATATGCCAGGCGGATGATACTCCTCAGCCAAAAAAGAAAGAGGTAGCCGAAGCTTTCTGACCCCTACGCTTTCCAGAATAAACAATGAATATTGAAGATGATTGACGGAAATCCATAGTTGCCTGTAAGTAAAACTTCAAGGCACGAACCACGTCCAGGATCTGTAACAGACGCTTCTTCTTAGAAGAAGGATTAGGACACAAGGAAGGAACAACAATTTCCTGATTAATATTCTTATTTTAAACAACCTTAGGAAGAAGTCCAGGATTGATACGTAAAACCACCTTATCAGAATGAAAGATTAGGCGAATCACACTGTAACGCTGAAAGCTCAGAAACTCTTCAAGCAGAAGAAATGGCAATTGAAACCAGAACTTTCCAAAATAACAATTTAATATCTATGGAATGCATGGGTTCAAACGGAACCCCTTGAAGAACTAAATTCAAACTCCAAGGAGGAGTAATTGGTCTAAATACAGGCTTAATTCTAGATAGAGCCTGACAAAAAGACTGAACATCTGGCATATCTGCCAAACGTTTGTGAAGCAAAATCGACAAAGCAGAAATTTGTCCCTTTAAGGAACTAGCTGCTAACCCTTTCTCCAATCCTTCTTGGAGGTAAGACAGAATCCTGGGAATCCTAACCTTACTCCATGAGTAACCTTTGGATCTGCATACCAAGTCCTGTGTGGCCACGCAGGCGCTATCAGGATTACTGAAGCTCTCTCCTGTTTGATCCAAGCAATCACGCGTGGAAGGAGAGGGAGCGGTGGAAGCACATAAGCTAGGCTGAACGACCAAGGAACTGCCAAGGCATCTATCAGTTCGGCCTGAGGATCCCTCGACCTGGATCCGTATCTTGGAAGCTTGGCATTCTGTCAAGATGCCATCAGATCCAATTCCGGTCTGCCCCATCGGAGAATCAGAGAGGCAAACACCTCCGGGGGGAGCTCCCACTCCCCCGGATGAACAGTCTGACGATTTAGAAAATCCGCTTCCCAGTTCTCTACTCCTGGGATGTAGATTGCCGATAGATAGCAAGAGTGGGCCTCCGCCCATTGGATTATCTTTTAAACTTCTATCATCGCTAAGGAACTCCTCGTTCCCCCCTGATGATTGATATACGCCATAGTCGTGATATTGTCCGATTTGGCTTAAAGGGCCATTAAACACTCATTTTTTTTTGCATAAATGTTTTGTAGATCTATTTATAAAGCCCATAAAGTTAGTTTTTTTAAAAAATGTATAATTTTGCTTATTTTTAAATAACATTGCTCTGATTTTCAGACTTCTAACCAAGCCCCAAAGTTTTATTTGAATACCGTCAGCTACCTTCTCCAGCTTGCTCCTGTTTGTGTAAAAGGGTCTTTTCATATGCAAAAGAAGGGGGAGGGGGGGAGTGTCTTATTTCCCACTTGCAGTGGGCTTTCAAACTGCCTTTTCAACAGAGCTAAACTGAAAGCTTCCAAGTACGTTTTTAAACCATTTTATACTGGATTTTTATATCAGTATCTGTTCATCTTATTCTTTATAGTCGTGTCTATTACATGAAGTTATATGAAAATTAGTGTATACTGTCCCTTTAAGCCAACTGAGGCCACGCCTGAAGCGCATTGAATATTGCTCTCCGTTCCAGAATATTGATTGGAAGTAGAGACTCCACCTGAGTCCAAACACCCTGAGCTTTCAGGGAATTCCAGATTGCACCCCAACCCATAAGGCTGGCGTCCGTTGTCACTATCACCCACAAGGGTCTGCGGAAACAAGTCCCCTGGGACAGATGATCCGACGACAACCACCAAAGAAGAGAGTCTCTGGTCTCTTGATCCAGATTTATCTGAGGAGATAAATTTGCATAACCCCCATTCCACTGTCCGAGCATGCACAGCTGCAGTGGTCTGAGATGAAAGCGAGGAAATGGAATGATGTCCATTGCCGCTACCATTAATCCAATTACCTCCATACACTGAGCCACTGATGGCCGAGGAAAGGACTGAAGTGCTTGCAAAGTATTTAGAATTTTTGATTTTCTGACCTCTGTTAGAAATATTTTCATGTCTACCGAGTCTATCAGAGTTCCCAAGAAAGGAACCCTTGTCTGTGGAACTAGTGAACTCTTTTCTATGTTCACCTTCCAACTGTGAGCTCTCAGGAAAGACAGGACTATGTCCGTGTGAGCTTTTGTCAGATGATAATTTGATGCCTGGATTAAAATGTCGTCCAGATAAGGCTCCACTGCTATGCCTCGCGGTCTGAAAACCGCCAGAAGGGACCCTAGAACCTTTGTGAAGATTCTGGGTGCTGTGGCCAACCCGAAGGGAAGAGCCACGAACTGATAATGTTTGTCCAGGAAGGCAAACCTTAGAAATTGATGATGATCCTTGTGGATAGGAATATGAAGATATGCATCCTTCAAGTCCACAGTATTCATATATTGACCCTCCTGGATCATTGGTAAAAATCGTTCGTATAGTCTCCATCTTGAATGATGGGACTCTGAGAAATTTGTTTAGACACCCGAGATCTAAAATGGGTCTGAAAGTTCCCTCTTTTTTGGGAACCACGAAAAGATTTTAATAAAACCCCTGCCCCTGTTCCAGTTTTGGAACGCCTCTCTTTTTATCTGGTCTGCAGATAATCGTGAAAGATGAAATCTCCCTCTTGGGAGAATATCCTTGAATTCCAATTGATACCCGTGGGTCACTATTTCTAGTGCCCAAGGGTCCTGAACATCTCTTGCCCAAGCCTGAGCAAAGAAAGAAAGTCTGCCCCCTACTAGATCCGGTCCCGGATCAGGGGCCGCCCCTTCATGCTGTCTTTGTAGCAGCAGCGGGCTTCTTGGATTGTTTACCTTTATTCCAAGCCTGGTTGGGTCTCCAGACTGACTTGGATTGAGAAAAATACGCTTCCTGCTTTGTGGAGGAAGAGGAAGCAGAGGGTCTTGTTTACCCCTCATCTTAACAGATTTATCCTGAGGTAGGGCATGGCCTTTACCTCCAGTAATGTAAGAAATGATTTCCTTCAATTCAGGCCCGAATAGGGTTTTATCTTTAAAAGGAATAGCTAAAAGTTTAGATTTTGATGAAACATCAGCAGACCAAGACTTGTGCCATAACGCTCTACACGCTAAAATGGCAAATCCTGCATTTTTCGCTGCTAATTTAGCAATTTGAAAAGCGGTATCTGAAATAAAAGAATTAGCTAGCTTGAGAGCCTTAATTCTATCCAAAATGTCATCTAATGGAGTCTCAACCTTCAGAGACTCTTCTAGAGTATCAAACCAAAAAGCTGCTGAAGTAGTAACTGGAACAATGCAAGCCGTAGGTTGTAAAAGAAAACCCTGATGAATAAATAAATAATTTAGAAGACCCTCTAACTTCTTATCCATAGGGTCTTTGAAAGCACAACTGTCCTCAATAGGTATAGTTGTACGCTTAGCCAGGGTAGATATAGCTCCCTCCACCTTAGGGACTGTTTGCCACGAGTCCCGAATGGTGTCTGATATGGGAAACATTTTCTTAAAATTAGGAGGGGGAGAGAACGGTATACCTGGTCTATCCCATTCCTTTTTTACAATTTCCGAAATTCTTTTAGGAACTGGAAAAACATCAGTGTAAGTAGGCACCTCTAGATATTTGTCCATCTTACACAATTTCTCTGGTGGTATCACAATAGGGTCACAATCATCCAGAGTCGCTAAAACCTCCCGAAGTAACAGGCGAAGGTGTTCAAGCTTAAAAGGGACACTGTACCCAAAAAATTTCTTTCATGATTCAGATTGAGCATGAAATTTTAAGCAACTTTCTAATTTACTCCTATTATCAAATTTTCTTCATTCTCTTGGTATCTTTATTTGAAATGCAAGAATGTAAGTTCAGATGCCGGCCCATTTTTAGTGAACAACCTGGGTTGTCCTTGCTGATTGGTGGATAAATTCATCCACCAATAAAAAAAGTGTTGTCCAGAGTACTGAAACCAAAAAAAAGCTTAGATGCCTTCTTTTTCAAATAATGATAGCAAGAGAATGAAGAAAAATTGATAATATGAGTAAATTAGAAAGTTGGTTAAAATTGCATGCTCTTTCTGAATTGCAAAAGAAAAAATTTGGGTTCAGTGTCCCTTTAAATTTAAAGGACATGACGTCCAAATCTGTCTGAGGTAACATTTCCTGAGTCTGAAAGTTCTCCCTCAGACAACAATTCCCTGACCCCCAACTCAGAGCACTGTGAGGGTACATCGGAAATAGCCAATAAAGCATCAGAGGATTCAGTATTCATAATAATACCTGACCTACTGCGTTTACCCTGCAACACTGGTAATTTAGATAATACCTCTGTAAGGGTAGTTGACATAACTGCAGCCATCTCCTGCAGAGTAAAAGAATTAGACGCCCTAGAGGTACTTGGCGTCGCTTGTGTGGGCGTTAAAGGTTGTGACACTTGGGGAGAATTGGAATGGCATATCCTGATTCTCTTCAGACTGAGAATCAGCCTTAGGCACACTATCTTTACTAAAATATGCTTTTTTACAATGTAAGGCCCTTTCAGTGGCGCCTACCTGCCCCCAGGGTACTTCGAAAGGACTCGACAACAATCCGGAGAGGGAAAACTCTGCTTAGGCTCCACCGGAGCTAATGCCTGCTGCTTCCCAGCCAGAATACAGAGCGCGTCTGAGCACGCGAAAATAAGCCCCGCCCATCAGGACCGATGACCGAGTAGGCCTGAAAAACCGCATGGTGAAGCGGTTTTCAATATAAGCCATGTGGAATCTTTACCCCTAAGTAACTTTCAATACGTGTTGAAATAAGTGTTTCCCAAACAACAAAACCGCTAAACATATCTCCCAGTGTCTCTTTATAATGTAGCACTCAGCACTCTGTCCATTATAAATGTTTTGGCCCAAATGTCACCCCCTCTGTTTAACAGGTCTACTGCTTACCCCTTCCCTACAGGGAAATAAATGTCAGCCAGTTCTGATATACCAAGTCTCCTCAGAAATAAAGGGCTGCACATACCTCAATGCTGCTTGTAGCATAAACCGTTCTCCACACTGAAGATGTCTCTAGTATTACCTTCAGAGGCTCTGTGGGAACCAACGTGGATCTTGGTTACAGCTGCTAAGATCATCAACCTCAGGGCAGAAATCTTCTTCCATATCCCCCTGAGGGAAACAGTACTCACCGGTACCATTTAAAATAAAAAACTTCTTGATTGAAGAAACTAAAACTAACACCTCACTTTACCTCTTGCTAGTACAAACACAGGCAAAGAGAATGACTGGGGGTGGAGGGGAAGGGAGGAGCTATATATACAGCTCTGCTGTGGTGTTCTTTGCCACTTCCTGTTAGCAGGAGGTTAATATCCCACAAGTAAGGATGAAATCCATGGACTCGTCGTATCTTGTAGAAGAAATATCATCCAAAAGGTTATTCATCCTGAAATAGAGATTCATTTTTAATTATATAGCAAGATGTTGTATATTCATGGCTGTAATGTTTTGTTTTTGGTAAATTAATTCCATTAATCCATTCAAAATCTCATGCTCTCCCAAAGGTTTCTGTCAGATTATTTTGTAGAATTTTTCTATCTTGAAGATATTTTCACATATTATTGGTTTTGTAGTTCTCAAAACTATGAATTTGTGTCTGCAGAAATAACATGCCCCTTCTTTACAGCAAAATGTTATAAATTAATTGATAAATTTATTAAATGATATTAGTTGATAAATAGACCTTAAAGGGACATTATCATGAAGAAAAAAATAAATAAAAAATTTGGGTTTCAGATCGAGAATAAAATTTTTAGAAACGAAAAATAAATTTTATGCTTTTAGCTAAATAAAACTATTTAAATTATTATTACTATAATCATTTTTCTCCTTCCAATAAAGTACAGGTGAAAATATGAATGATTAACCAATTAAACTGGAGATAGTTCACCTCCAAATAATTTCAGTCATTTCAATGATCTACCTAAGCATATCTAATGAAATCCACCCTGAATAATAAGCATCAATTATCAGTCATGGACTAAAATTGACCAGGGGAAATTAAATACCCCTAACTACTACTAATGAATGTTTATACCTACAAACTATATTTTTATTTGTACTCCTTTTGCATTAAACAGGTTAGCTTGGCAGTAACTCACTTATGCTCTCCTAATAATTATTATAGTTAGACCAGGGCTCGACAAACCCAGGGGCCTGGGAGCCACTGGCTCCTAGAATTTTACCCCTGGCTCCTAACTTTTTGGGTTATTCTCCATATATCTATATTAATATTAATTAATTTATTTATTTTTAAATCCAAACACATGGGACAGCCTAAAATATATGTATGCATCTATTATATAGTGGTAAAAAGCGCACCAAGAAATTTAGTGTGTAAAATATTACAAAACTAGAAACCTCAGGGGAGGCAATTGAGGCTAGTGCTGTTACCTCTGCAGTGCATTAAAGCTGAGCATTCGCTCAATCTGAGCCTCAGGGTTCAGTTCCCGCTTCCTTAGAGAGTGTTGCTGGATACCAGATATCGATATTACATCATAGTCAGCCAGCATGGTGTCCAGACTCCCTAAAAAAAAAATATAGCTGTTACCACCCTAGATGCTCCCCTTTATAACGATGTAGAGACCATAAATCACACCTCAACCATCGAGACTACAGACTAAACAATCACTGTCTACAGCAGCCCATATTTCATTTCTCAAATAAAGTGGTTTGTGAGATAGACAATATATCTGAGCATAGTGAAATGTACAGAGAATATAGGATCAATAGAGACCAAGGATAAACTGGCCTTTGCCATAGATGTTGCAGATAGTTGATAATTGCATTGAAATTAAGTGAATAAAAAAAAAAATGTTGTTTGTATACATAGCTATTTACCATTATTGATTCTAAACCATAATGTATAGATTAGGAATAAGAGGATCTTGCAGAAAAAAAATAAAATAGACAGTGGCTATGGGTTGCAAGAAATTTACCACTAGTATTATTATATTTACCAGTAGTTCACAACCGATTCTGCACAACTATACTGAGAGAACAATAAACACAAGACAGGGAAGGCAGCCTGTAACAGGAGGATTACATGGACCCGTTTAGAATAGAAGTGATAGTTTGCTTACAAATATTACAATGTTTTAAAAAGGGACATGGGAGCATTTTTAATATATCAAAATGTATACATTCCTAGGGATTAAAATATATGTGTGTGTGTGAGAGAAATAGAGAGAAAGAGAAGGAGTGAGAAATAAAGGGGTTTAAAATGAAGAATTTAAAACAAGGTAGAATATTTAGAAGCCAGCAATAGGTTTACAAACACAGGAAGGATTTAAAGGATCAGTAAATACAGTATATTTGCATAATCAACATATGCATGATAAAGAGACAATGCAATACCACTTAGTCTGAGCTCCACACGTGTAGTCATTTTTTTCAAATTTCAAAGTTATGTCTATTTCCATTCCTCCTGTATCATGCGACAGCCATCAACCAATCACAAATGCATATACGTATATTTTTTAGTACAACATAATTTTTAATAATTAAGATATGTTTAATAATTCCATAACTCACTTTAAGATGACTAATTCTACATGTGCGCTAACCCGACACCTAAAAGCGCAAAGCTCAAAAGCGCATTAAAGTGAAAGTAAATTATTCCTCATTGCAATATATCATAATAATCTATAGGTGAAATATAACATTTTCGCATGTTTTTTTTTCCGTTTACTTCAATCTAATTGTTTATATTTCTATTATTTATTTCCCTACCGTTCTTGGCTTTACTCCTCCCACCCTCCTCTTCCTGGATTTTGTATTCATTACGTATAGAGCGGTCCCACCCGCTCTACACGTAGGCTTGAAAGCTCGTTCACGATTTTGTGATCTATTGCGCATGCGCTAATCGGCGATCGGCGTACAAATGCGCATGCGAACTTTCTCATCCCCTATTGAAAACGCGCATGCGTCAAACTGTTTGGCTAGGACACTGAAAATCTTGGCAGCAAATGATCGTCAGGAATGCGCATGCGCGAATTGTGAACGCGCGACTGACATCACCGTGCTTATATTGGACTCCGCGCATGCGCATTCGATGCGGGCAGGCTGTGACGTAGCTTTCTGGCCGCCGATCGGCCAGAAAGTCAATTGGTAACTGCAAAAAACGTGACCAGGAAATAAACTGACTCATCTGCAACGGGCTGAATTGAAGATGCCAAAAATATGCGGTTAAATGCGGCGAAAAGGGTATTTATGTACACAATTAAAAAATATCATGAATGAAAGTGCTGTTGTTTTTTAAGGATTTATGTAAATCTGCAGAGCTGAAGAGCTAAGTTTACTTTCACTTTAAGTATATTTTACATTCCTAAGTTCTTCACATTATTTTTATATATATATATATATATATATATATATATATATATATATATATATATATATATATATATATATATATATATATATATATATATATATATATATATATATATATAACATAGAAACACCCAGCACTCACCAGCTAGCTCACAGCTAAGATAAAATCACAACTGGAAAAGTTAGTCACCGCATCTGGCCAAATGGGAAAGCTCAGGCACCACGTCAAGGTCCTTTCCTTTGCCTGAGTCCCTAACACAGGCACACCATCATGCGAGCTCACAAAGCTAAACAAACTGAGAACAAAGAAGGGGTGCACAGGTGGCTGTAATCACCCATAGAAAATACAAAACATGGAAGGGAACTGCACTCCAAGACCTGATCAGGTACACATCCTGTGACTCAGTAACATCCAGCCCTGGGTGCTAAATAGCACTCCAAAAAAGCTGTGATGTCACCAGAGCCACAGGCAGTTAACCCCTTTCCGGAATGGGTGCAAGAACCAAGGGAGATTACAAATAAAAAGTAATACAACACATAGAAACATCCAGCACTCGCCAGCTAGCTCACAGCTAAGATAAAAACAGAATTTATGCTTACCTGATAAATTACTTTCTCCAACAGTGTGTCCGGTCCACGGCGTCATCCTTACTTGTGGGAATATCTCTTCCCCAACAGGAAATGGCAAAGAGTCCCAGCAAAGCTGGCCATATAGTCCCTCCTAGGCTCCGCCCACCCCAGTCATTCAACCGACGGACAGGAGGAAAAATATAGGAGAAACCATATGGTACCGTGGTGACTGTAGTTAGAGAAAATAATTCATCAGACTTGATTAAAAAACCAGGGCGGGCCGTGGACCGGACACACCGTTGGTGAAAGTAATTTATCAGGTAAGCATAAATTCTGTTTTCTCCAACATTGGTGTGTCCGGTCCACGGCGTCATCCTTACTTGTGGGAACCAATACCAAAGCTTTAGGACACGGATGAAGGGAGGGAGCAAATCAGGTTACCTAAACGGAAGGCACCACGGCTTGCAAAACCTCTCTCCCAAAAATAGCCTCCGAAGAAGCAAAAGTATCAAATTTGTAAAATTTGGCAAAAGTGTGCAGTAAAGACCAAGTTGCTGCCTTACATATCTGATCAACAGAAGCCTCGTTCTTGAAGGCCCATGTGGAAGCCACAGCCTTAGTGGAGTGAGCTGCGATTCTTTCAGGAGGCTGCCGTCCGGCAGTCTCATAAGCCAATCGGATGATGCTTTTAAGCCAAAAGGAAAGAGAGGTAGAAGTTGCTTTTTGACCTCTCCTTTTACCAGAATAGACGACAAACAGAGAAGATGTTTGTCTGAATTCTTTTGTAGCTTCTAAGTAGAATTTTAGAGCACGGACTACATTTAAATTGTGTAGCAAACGTTCCTACTTTGAAACTGGTTTCGGACACAAAGAAGGTACAACTATCTCCTGGTTAATATTCTTGTTGGAAACAACCTTTGGAAGAAAACCAGGCTTAGTACGCAAAACAACCTTATCTGAATGGAACACCAGATAGGGCGGAGTACACTGCAGAGCAGATAACTCTGAAACTCTTCTAGCAGAAGAAATAGCAACCAAAAACAAAACTTTCCAAGATAATAACTTAATATCTATGGAATGTAGTGTTCTCCGGAGTTTCCTGTGGGAGGAGCGTGAAGGTGGAGGTGCACGCTCAAGCTCACCTGTGTGGAGCAGCGTGGAGCAGTATCAGCTCTGAAAAACTTCCAAGCCACTGAGCCTCATTGCGGGGTGTAAAGTACAAGCCCGGCCGGAGGATTAAAAGCTGGCTTAAGGAAACTCTACAGATCCCAAAAAAAGGGCTGATTGGGAGCAGCCTATTCTTGCATCTGTATGCTTCCATCTCTTCTCTAAAGCCTGTGAGAAAGGGATGATAAAAGGACTAAGCTTTTAACCCATAACGGGAGCACTGGACCAGACGGTGGTTGCTCATAAAGCCTAGAAGGGCATAAAAGACAGTTCTCCACAGTTACGCCGAAGAGTCGCTGCATAGCAAGCCAGGGGAAACATCCAAGTTACCCTAAATTCAGTGAAGGCAGCTCAAATTCCCTGACTGAGCGAGAAGGAGCGGGTGTCAAGGAAGAAGGAGGTAGAGCCCAGGCAAAACGTCCACATACCTGCAAGCTGGAAGCCGGGAGCGGCCGGTGAACCTGGAGACACTGCTGCCGGAAGATCGGTGCCCCCCCCCTCTGTAAGTCGGCGAGTAGTTCTGACGTCAGGGTGCGACACCAAGAGCTGGTTGGTGTGAAGGCCACAGGAAGCTCGGAAGGTGAGCTAAGAACGCTAGTAGCTGGAGGAGAGCGTTCAGAGAGAAGTGGCCACCGGAGATCAGCCACGAATGAGCCGTGAAGACGAGGGGGGGTAAGTATAATGATTACCTTTTCCTTGGGGGCAGCTTAAAGTTTTATTATAAGCTGAGTGATACAGGCGGTACTGTTGGTGACAGAACGGAGCTGGCTGTGTGTTTCACCAATAAGCTATGGCAGAAGGAGCATAGCGGGGAAGCAGACTTTTCCTCTTTCTGTTTGTTTTTGCATATTTTTGAGTGGGAGCATAGTTGGGGAATTGGACTTTCCTTCTTTTCTCTTGTGCACATAGGACTGAGAGTGGCTATAACTTTTCGGAGGGAGACACTTATTTTGCTGCAGGAGGAGGGATACTGCCTTATCTGTCCCCTTCTTTTCTGCCCACAACCTAAGGAAAAAATATTAAAGGGATATTGACTATAGACAACCTTGAAGAGGCTGTTATCCATAATTGTGTCTGGCATTATAAGGGCCCTGAGTACTCTCAGAACTGTATCAAGCAAAGGGGACACCACGGGAGGCAGAGGGCTGTTATAATTTCTTTTCTCTATGTCTGTACCTAGTAGAAAAATTTGAAATATTTAGATGATTGCTCACTTACTAGCAAAAAATCTTGAAAGTTTCTACGGTGCAGTGGTAAAAATCATGATGTAATAGAAAGTTGAATGTATATTATAAGGCACAAAAAAATCCTATTAGATAGGACAGGTTTCTGCTGTAGTGGTCAAATCTACACATTGTATCTGATATTTAAGAGCAATATAGGCTACATTCTTTAAAAAAAAAAAAAAAAAAAAAAGGGAAAAAAAGAGAGAAAAAAAAGAAAAAAAAAGCTGTAGCTTGCATGGTACATACAGAAAAGAGGATAATGGTTAAAGTAATTCTTATCAGCTCTGAATTGTGTGTTTCAGATCCTGCCTGAGGCTGCAGGCCCTTATAGTTGCTCATATGAAAAAAAGGTCATAGGAGGCTGTATGAGTTGTCAAAGGAGTAGAACTTAATTTAAGCTGGGCAGAAGCATTTTTGAAAAGGGTGTGCACCTGAGTGACTAAGCCCGCATAGCAGGAGTTATCCTCATAAGTTATAACTAAAATAGTGGGCTGCTTATTGTTTAAATTCTAGAAATCAGTAGACAATCTCAGTTTACACCACCTAAATTTCCTGTTTTTTAGGTAACTCTGTTAATTTGCAAAAGGGGGTCTGCACTGTGTTATCTTTTCTTGTAAATGTTATATGGCACATTTAAGCGGTACTTTGTGCTGCAATATGTAACAGGCTATATATGTAACTAAATCTGTATTTTTTCTTACTGTTTAAGAGTAACTTACCACAGAACAGTCTGTTCAGATAAAGTGGATCATAAAGGATCAATTGCAGGGTAGAGAGAGTTTACAGCTGAGACCAAACAGGGACTAAATCAGATATTAGTTTGGAGTTGCGTAATAAATGGAGAAATATATTACAAATTCTAAAAGTAAATCTCCAGCCATGCCTATAAGGAAGGATAAAAAACAAAAATCCTCGCAGGAGAATTTACAAGAATTATCAGTTAGAAGTCCAGATCTGAACCAGGAAAAACAACTCACTACAAACCAGCTTGCAGAATTAATCCTGCCACAATTTGAAATAATAAAAGGGGAGATGTCAGAGCTATCAAATGAAATAAAACAATTTTCAAACAGATTAACGGAGGTAGAAGCTAGAATTTCGAATATAGAAGACACGCATTATAGACAGGAAACCGTGCTGGACACACATTCAGATGAGATTAAGTTATTAAAAGTTAAAATTGAGGATCTTGAAGATAGGTCCAGGCGGAACAATGTGCGTGTGATTGGTCTCCCAGAATCAAGAGACTTTGAAGACCTTTTATTATTTAGTACACTGACATTACCAAAACTGCTAGGTCTACAAGGAGCGGAGGGAGGTTTCCAGGTGGAGAGAGCACATAGGGTCGGCATGGTGAGACAGTCAAAAGAAGGTAGTATGCGACCAAGAATGGTGATGATAAAGTACCTAAACTTTCAAGACAAAGTTAAAATCATGCAGAAATACAGGCAGGCCCAGACTCTTACTACAGACACCAAGCAGATCCTTTTATTCCAGGATTATTCAATGGAGACCTCCTCAAAGAGGCGTGGGATGGCACCTTTCTGCTCAGGATTAATCAGGGCAGGGTTGAAGGCAACCATGAAATACCCTGCGAAAATTACGGTACTGGGCATGAACGGTGTCACCACACTAAACACTATTGAAGAGGCAAAGGAATTCTGTAGAGACAACAATATAGAGGTCTAAGCATCACTCAAAGACAAAGGCATTCATAGGCTTTGGAGATTAGAATGGTGGGCTGGTTAGTAATAAAGGGAAAGGGGGGAGAGGGATACCTGCGTGCTGTTTGTATTTTTTTTTTTTTTTTTTTTCTCTTTCTCTCTGTTTGCTGTGTAATTTGTTTTTAATCTCAATAGGTACAGTTTTTGAATAAATGAATAATTCACTTAAATTAATTTCGTGGAATGTGGGGGGAATAACATCTCCCATTAAGCGTAAAAATGTCCTCAAGCAAGTTAGAAAACACCATCCAGACATTATATTACTACAAGAACTACATCTTAAAGAGGCTGAGATAAGTAAATTGAAAACAAATTGGATAGCGGAAATAATTGCCACACCTTGTGAAAAACGTAAAAAAGGGGTAGCAATTTTGCTTGGTAGGGACCTATCATATAGTATAGTCAAGCAGGAATTAGACCCAGGTGGGAGATACATAATAATACAACTGAAAATAGATAAGAAAATTTGGACGTTATGTAACTTATATGCCCCGAATAACTGGGACCCTAAGTTCTGGGAAAAGATGATTAAGGTTATATCTTCATATATCGGGCAGAACCTGATTGTAGCAGGAGATTTTAACTGCACAATGTGTCCTGACCTAGATCGGTATAAAAACCGGCGTAGAGTGGCTAATAATAGGGAAGCGAAGCGGCTGCAGAGTTTTTCTCGTGTATTGAAATTACAGGACGCCTGGCGTATCCAGCACCCAGACACTCGGGAATTTACTTGCGAGTCAGGGGCGCATAAAAAAATTTCCCGAATTGATATGTTCCTAGTAGACGAACACATTATGAGAAATCAGATCGAGTCTCAGATTTCGGAGATAATATTATCCGATCACGCAATTATTGATATAAGGATTGTGTGGAGTACTCCCCCCAAAAAAATTGCAAACTCTTTCCGTTTTCCCCAATACATGTATAAAAGTGTACCATTTGCAAATTGGTTACAGCAAAAATGGAGAGAATACTCCACACAGAATATAGATTACATAAACAAGACCAAGGTATTCTGGGAAGCAGGCAAGGCGGTTATCAGGGGGGAAGTAAAAGCCTACATGATTAAAAAGGAACAAGAAAAATAAACTGAGAGAAACGCAGCTAGCAAACCAACTTAGAAATAAATATGTGAAATATCTCAGAAATCCCAATAAGGAAAATTGGGATATATACAAAGCAGCTAGATTGGAAAGGGAATGTTTCTTGAATAAAATCGGGGCATACGAAGAGAAGAAAAATAGGTCCACATTTCAGGGCAGTCAAGGTATATCGGCCAAACATCTGGCCAGGTTGGTCAAATTTAGAAAAAAATCAAATCAAATCCTTTCAATTCGGTCTGAAGGGAAACTCTTGAGTAATAAAGATGAAATTTGCAGGGCATTTTTTGAATATTATAGTAATCTCTCTGCAAGGGAAGAGGTGGACGAAAGGCAAAAAGAGCAATTCTGGCTGGGGTTGGACATTCCCCAGATATCGCAGGCAGCATTACAGAAAATGAATGCCCCCATCACCGAAACCGAAATATCAAATATCATAAAAAAATCTAAACTTGGCAAAGCGCCCGGGCCAGATGGCCTACCGGCAGAGTTTTATAAAATCATGAAGGCAGAGATAGCGGGTACCTTAACCAAATTATTTAACCAATATTATCTCCAGAAAGATATGAATTCATTATACTTTTCTGATTCAGTAGTCTCTCTAATTCATAAGAAAGCGAAGGACCCAACCAATGTAGCGTCATATCGGCCAATTTCGCTTCTTAATCAAGATTATAAGATTTTAATGTCTCTTATTGCGGAAAGAATGAAGGAATCCATTACAGAAATTATCCATCCTGATCAGGCAGGCTTCATCCCAGGCAGAAACGCAGTCAGAAACATGCGTAGAGTCCTTACTACCATGGACTGTCTCCATCGGGTTGACCAGGACGCCGGAAAGAAAAATCAGGGGGAAGATATAGCATTACTCACTGTAGATGCCGAGAAGGCTTTTGACTCAATCATCTGGGACCATCTAATAAACTCATTGAAAAGGTTTGGATTTTCCGGCGCCCTGGTCGACTTGATCGGGTTAGTATACAATAAACCCAGGTCTCAACTTTTGGTCAACGGTGAGCTATCACAAAATATTACTCTGGGCAAAGGAACACGCCAGGGGTGCCCGCTTTCACCATTACTCTTTGATATCGCACTGGAACCTTTAGCCATATATCTAAGAAAGTCTCTTCCACCAATTTCTGTGGGGAATCAGAAGGTTTCTGTGGCACTTTACGCAGATGATCTGTTAATATTTTTACAAAATACGAGGCAGTCTATACCAAGTTTTGTGAAGATATTAAACACATTCAGTTCCTTCTCTGGATATAAAATAAACATTAACAAATCAGAAATTCTTTGGATCACAAAAAATAGAAATAGTTATTCTGGGAAATTCAGAGAAGTACAGGTTATCAACTATCTAGGTATCAAGATTTCTAAGAACCCAGCACACTGGTACCAGCTCAACTTTAAAGATTTATTCCAGAAACTACAGCATGATCTAGCAAAATGGAACTTATATTATTTATCTATTTCAGCCCGCATAAATGTCATCAAAACCATTATTTTCCCAAGATTTTTATTTTTGCTTCAAAATCTACCCCTTTTATTGCACAAGAGAGATATTGATAGCTATAACAAAGCTTGCGCTTTTTTTATCTGGGGGAAAAAGACTTCACGTATTGCATACAATAAATTGACGCAGGAAAAACGATTTGGAGGTTTTTCGTGCCCAAACATAAAATACTATAATATAGTATCCTTGGTTAAATTTGGGGCAGATTGGCTCAGCAAATCAGATTATGTAACTTACTACGAACACGAAAATGAATTAATCAAACCATTTAACCTGCAGGCTGTGTTACACTATCCGTATAAACAATTACCTAGTAATATAAGCAGGTTAATCACAATTGCCAATGTAGTGATCGCATGGCAGAAATATTGCTCAATACTAGGGATAGAATTTCAGACTTCTAGGTCATTACCGATTACTGGTAATCCTGCTTTCCCACCAGGGTATTGTAATAGCGTATTCCATACTTGGGAAAAGAAAGGGCTGATCTATGTATCACAATTAAAAGAACCTCGCACGGGGGATATCAGATCTTTTGAAAATCTGACCCGCGAATATAACCTGCCATCCAAGCATTTCTATGCATACCTACAGGCCCGTCATTTTATAAATGATTATGATAGTAGGTTTAGTAAGCATTGGGCACAATTAAATATCGAGGCAGGGATAACTTTATATAAGGCAGGTATCAGATCAATCTCAATTTGGTATCAATACATTATGAGTAAAGAAGGAGCATTGCATATAAATCACTGTAAACAGAAATATGCATCACATTTTCCCGAGTTGCAAGATAAGGACATAACAGATAGCATTGAGAGAACAAGGGAGGCAACTGATAGAATCAATCTAAGAGAATCACAGTATAAGGTAATAAACAATTATTATCTAACCCCAGCCAGAATTGCCAAGTGGTCTCAATCACAGGCCACATGCCCTAAATGTCAAAGTAAATGCGGATCTGCTGCATTACTTTTGGACTTGCCCAAAAATTGCGCAATTCTGGAGTAAAATCCAATACTGGATAAACAGAAAAACAGGAGACAGGATAGAGTTAAAGGCAGAACACATATTCTTCTTGTATCCAATTCAAAGGATAGGGGAAAGATTATTCATAAATCTGGCGATTTTGATTGCAAGGAATCATTTATGCAAAAGGTGGAAGCATAGAAATTCTCCTACCATCATTGAATTCACAAATTCCATGAGAAGTCAGATTATGCTAGAGATAGTAGGACTGGATAAAGATGCAGTTAAACAGGTTACTATATTTTTTAAGAAATGGAAAAAGTATATTCATAGTGAACCCACACCTGTTCAATACTACATGCTTTCGCCTTTCCAGGACTCCATACCCTTCCTGGAATTAATCTTGAACGGTTCATTACCTTCAAACTGGGCATACAGCCGTTAATGTGAAAAATTAACAAAAGCAAAAGTAAACTGGAGATTAAGCGGCATGTTTTTTTTTTTTTTTTCTTTTCTTTCTTCTTTTCTTCTTTTTTTTCTTTTCTCTTTTCTTTCTCTGCTTTTTTCCCTCTCCCTCACCCCCCCCCTCCCCCCGGGTAGAAACATTTATTGTTTTAATTTATTGAGTTTTGTGTGAGAAAGCCTGAGCGTAATAGAAAATATATCAGGTAGGTGCAGGGCTGCACTTATTTAAATTCAAGACTGGATTAAGATAGGAATAAAGCAGGCGGACTCACGATTTAGGCTAAGGGACAGATGAAAGCAGGTCAGGATTTGCAGATGGTAACTGAGTGTCCCTACAAATTAAATAATAGATTAGAGAAAAGATATTGGAGGAAGAAGATAAGATGTTCTGTTAGAGATGACTTGTTATATTTGAAGCGATACGCAGAATCCAAGAAACTCTGATAAATTTTTTTTCTCTCTTCATACAGTTAGCATGTTATGTTTGAGTTCATTAGAATCAAATGTTTGATATCTTATGTTCTGGATATGTTATGTATTTCTTGTTTTCTGTTCATAACTTCTCCTCCAATTAAATAAAAAGATTTAAAAAAAAAAAAAAAAAATATCTATGGAATGTAGAGGTTCAAACGGAACCCCTTGATGAACTGAAAGAACTAGATTTAGACTCCAGGGAGGAGTCAAAGGTCTGTAAACAGGCTTGATCCTAACCAGAGCCTGAACAAATGCTTGAACATCTGGCACGGCTGCCAGTCTTTTGTGAAGTAAAACAGATAAAGCAGAGATCTGTCCCTTTAGAGAACTCGCAGATAATCCTTTATCCAAACCTTCTTGCAGAAAGGAAAGAATCTTAGGAATTTTTATCTTATTCCATGGGAATCCCTTGGATTCACACCAACAGATATATCTTTTCCATATTTTATGGTAAATCTTTCTAGTTACCGGTTTTCTGGCCTGAACCAGAGTATCTATCACAGAATCTGAAAACCCACGCATTGATAGAATCAAGCGTTCAATCTCCAAGCCGTCAGCTGGAGGGAGACCAGATTTGGATGTTCGAATGGACCCTGAACAAGAAGGTCCTGTCTCAAAGGTAGCTTCCATGGTGGAACCGATGACATATTCACCAGGTCTGCATACCAAGTCCTGTGTGGCCACGCAGGAGCTATCAAGATCACCGAGGCCCTCTCCTGTTTGATCCTGGCTACCAGCCTGGGAATGAGAGGAAACGGTGGAAACACATAAGCTAGGTTGAAGGTCCAAGGTGCTACTAGTGCATCCACTAGAGTCGCCTTGGGATCCCTGGATCTGAACCCGTAGCAAGGAACCTTGAAGTTCTGACGAGACGCCATCAGATCTATGTCTGGAATGCCCCATAATTGAGTCAACCGGGCAAAGATCTCCGGGTGGAGTTCCCACTCCCCCGGATGGAAAGTCCGACGACTCAGATAATCCGCTTCCCAGTTTTCCACACCTGGGATGTGGATCGCAGATAGATGGCAGGAGTGATCCTCCGCCCATTGTATTATTTTAGTCACTTCTTTCATCGCTAGGGAACTCCTTGTTCCCCCCTGATGATTGATATACGCAACAGTCGTCATGTTGTCTGATTGGAATCTTATGAATCTGGCCTTTGCAAGCTGAGGCCAAGCCCTGAGAGCATTGAAGATCGCTCTTAGTTCCAGAATGTTTATCGGGAGAAGAGACTCTTCCCGAGACCATAGTCCCTGAGCTTTCAGGGATTCCCAGACCGCGCCCCAGCCCACTAGACTGGCGTCGGTCGTGACAATGACCCACTCTGGTCTGCGGAAGCTCATTCCCTGGGATAGATGGTCCAGTTTCAGCCACCAACGGAGTGAATCTCTGGTCTTCTGATCTACTTGAATCACTGGAGACAAGTCTGTATAGTCCCCATTCCACTGTTTGAGCATGCACAGTAGTAATGGTCTTAGATGAATTCGTGCAAAAGGAACTATGTCCATTGCTGCAACCATCAACCCTACTACTTCCATGCACTGAGCTATGGAAGGACGTGGAACAGAGTGAAGAACTTGACACGTGCTTAGAAGTTTTGACTTTCTGACATCTGTCAGAAAAATCCTCATTTCTAAGGAATCTATTATTGTTCCCAAGAAGGGAACTCTTGTTGACGGAGACAGAGAACTCTTTTCTATGTTCACCTTCCTTGAGATCTGAGAAAGGCCAGAACGATGTCTGTATGAGCCTTTGCTTTTGAAAGGGACGACGCTTGTATTAGAATGTCGTCCAAGTACGGTACTACTGCAATGCCCCTCGGTCTTAGAACCGCTAGAAGGGACCCGAGTACCTTTGTGAAAATCCTTGGAGCAGTGGCTAACCCGAATGGGAGGGCCACAAACTGGTAATGTTTGTCCAGAAAGGCGAACCTTAGGAACTGATGATGTTCTTTGTGGATAGGAATATGTAGGTGCGCATCCTTTAGATCCACGGTAGTCATAAATTGACCTTCCTGGATAGTGGGTAGAATCGTTCGAATGGTTTCCATTTTGAACGATGGTACCCTGAGAAATTTGTTTAGGATCTTTAAATCCAGAATTGGTCTGAAGGTTCCCTCTTTTTTGGGAACTACGAACAGATTTGAGTAAAATCCCATTCCTTATTCCGTCATTGGAACAGGGTGTATCACTCCCATCTTTAACAGGTCTTCTACACAATGTAAGAACGCCTGTCTCTTTATTTGGTTTAAGGATAAGTGAGACATGTGGAACCTTCCCCTTGGGGGTAGTTCCCTGAATTCCAGAAGATAACCCTGAGAAACTATTTCTAGTGCCCAGGGATCCTGAACATCTCTTGCCCAAGCCTGAACAAAAAGAGAGAGAGTCTGCCCCCTACTAGATCCGGTCCCGGATCGGGGGCTACTCCTTCATGCCGTTTTGTTAGCAGCAGCAGGCTTCTTGGCCTGCTTACCCTTGTTCCAGCCTTGCATAGGTTTCCAGGCTGGTTTGGGCTGTGAGGCATTACCCTCTTGCTTAGAGGATGCAGTATTAGAGGCCGGTCCGTTCCTGAAATTGCGAAAGGAACGAAAATTAGACTTATTCTTGGCCTATCTTGTGGAAGGGCGTGGCCCTTTCCCCCAGTGATGTCTGAGATAATCTCTTTCAATTCTGGCCCAAAGAGAGTTTTACCTTTGAAAGGGATGTTAAGCAATTTTGTCTTGGATGATACATCCGCTGACCAAGACTTAAGCCAAAGCGCTCTGCGCGCCACAATTGCAAACCCTGAATTTTTCGCCGCTAATCTAGCTAATTGCAAAGCGGCATCTAAAATCAAAGAGTTAGCCAACTTAAGTGCGTGAACTCTGTCCATAACCTCCTCATACGGAGTCTCTCTACTGAGCGACTTTTTTTTTTTCCTCGAACCAGAACCACGCTGCTGTAGTGACAGGAACAATGCACGAAATGGGTTGTAGAAGGTAACCCTGCTGTACAAAAATCTTTTTAAGCAAACCTTCCAATTTTTTATCCATAGGATCTTTGAAAGCACAACTATCCTCGATAGGGATAGTAGTTTGCTTGTTTAGAGTAGAAACTGCCCCCTCGACCTTAGGGACTGTCTGCCAGGTATAATTGTTCTGTCATACCCTCACACCAATCTGAAGGGGCCATGAGGGAGGTTTTGTCAGATGGAGAAATCTCAGATTCAGGAAAGATTTCTCAACAAGCTGAACCTGATGTTGTGACATTTAAATTTAAATTAGAACATCTCCGCGCACTGCTTAAGGAGGTGTTATCTACTCTGGATGATTGTGACAACTTGGTCATTCCAGAGAAATTATGCAAGATGGACAAGTTCCTAGAGGTTCCGGTGCACCCCGACGCTTTTCCTATACCCAAGCGGGTGGCGGACATAGTAAATAAGGAGTGGGAAAAGCCCGGCATACCTTTTGTCCCCCCCCCCTATATTTAAGAAATTATTTCCTATGGTCGACCCCAGAAAGGACTTATGGCAGACAGTTCCTAAGGTCGAGGGGGCAGTTTCTACTCTAAACAAACGCACTACTATTCCTATCGAAGATAGTTGTGCTTTCAAAGATCCTATGGATAAAAAATTGGAAGGTTTGCTTAAAAAGATTTTTGTTCAGCAAGGTTACCTTCTACAACCAATTTCGTGCATTGTTCCTGTCACTACAGCAGCGTGGTTCGGGTTCGAGGAACTAGAAAAGTCGCTCAGTAGAGAGACTCCATATGAGGAGGTTATGGACAGAGTTCACGCACTTAAATTGGCTAACTCTTATTTTAGATGCCGCTTTGCAATTAGCTAGATTAGCGGCGAAAAATTCAGGGTTTGCAATTGTGGCGCGCAGAGCGCTTTGGCTAAAGTCTTGGTCAGCGGATGTGTCATCCAAGACAAAATTGCTTAACATCACTTTCAAAGGTAAAACTCTATTTGGACCAGAATTGAAAGAGATTATTTCAGACATCACTGGGGGAAAGGGCCATGCCCTTCCACAAGATAGGTCTTTCAAGGCTAAAAATAAGTCTAATTTTCGTCCCTTTCGCAATTTCAGGAACAGACCGGCCTCTAATTCTGCATCCTCTAAGCAAGAGAGTAATGCCTCACAACCCAAACCAGCCTGGAAACCGATGCAAGGCTGGAACAAGGGTAAGCAGGCCAAGAAGCCTGCCGCTGCTAACAAAACAGCATGAAGGAGTAGCCCCCGATCCGGGACCGGATCTAGTGGGGGGCAGACTCTCTCTCTTTGCTCAGGCTTGGGCAAGAGATGTTCAGGATCCCTGGGCGCTAGAAATAGTTTCTCAGGGTTATCTCCTGGAATTCAAGGAACTACCCCTAAGGGGAAGGTTCCACATGTCTCACTTATCCTCAAACCAAATAAAGAGACAGGCATTCTTACTTTGTGTAGAAGACCTGTTAAAGATGGGAGTGATACACCCAGTTCCAATAAAGGAACAAGGAATGGGATTTTATTCCAATCTGTTCGTAGTTCCCAAAAAAGAGGGAACTTTCAGACCAATTTTGGATTTGAAGATCCTAAACAAATTTCTCAGGGTACCATCGTTCAAGATGGAAACCATTCGAACGATTCTACCCACTATCCAGGAAAGTCAATTTATGACTACCGTGGATCTAAAGGATGCGTACCTACATATTCCTATCCACAAAGAACATCATCAGTTCCTAAGGTTCGCTTTTCTGGACAAGCATTACCAGTTTGTGGCCCTCCCATTCGGGTTAGCCACTGCTCCAAGGATTTTCACAAAGGTGCTAGGGTCCCTTCTAGCGGTTCTAAGACCGAGGGGCATTGCAGTAGTACCTTACTTGGACGACATTCTAATACAAGCGTCGTCCCTGTCAAAAGCAAAGGCTCATACAGACATAGTTCTAGCCTTTCTCAGATCACACGGATGGAAGGTGAACATAGAAAAAAGTTCTCTGTCTCCGTCGACAAGAGTTCCCTTCTTGGGAACAATAATAGATTCCTTAGAAATGAGGATTTTTCTGACAGAGGTCAGAAAATCAAAACTTCTAAGCTCGTCCTTCCATAGCGCAGTGCATGGAAGTAGTAGGGTTGATGGTTGCAACAATGGACATAGTTCCTTTTGCACAAATTCATCTAAGACCATTACAACTGTGCATGCTCAAACAGTGGAATGGGGACTATACAGACTTGTCTCCAATGATTCAAGTAGATCAGAAGACCAGAGATTCACTCCGTTGGTGGCTGACCCTGGACCATCTGTCCCAGGGAATGAGCTTCCGCAGACCAGAGTGGGTCATTGTCACCACCGACGCCAGTCTAGTGGGCTGGGGCGCGGTCTGGGAATCCCTAAAAGCTCAGGGTCTATGGTCTCGGGAAGAGTCTCTTCTCCCGATAAACATTCTGGAACTCAGAGCGATATTCAATGCTCTCAGGGCTTGGCCTCAACTAGCAAAGGCCAGATTCATAAGGTTCCAATCAGACAACATGACGACCGTTGCATATATCAATCATCAGGGGGGAACAAGGAGTTCCCTGGCGATGAAAGAAGTGACCAAAATAATTCAATGGGCGGAGGATCACTCCTGCCACCTGTCTGCGATCCACATCCCAGGTGTGGAAAACTGGGAGGCGGATTTTCGTCGTCAGACATTCCATCCGGGGGAGTGGGAACTCCATCCGGAGATCTTTGCCCAAATAACTCAATTATGGGGCATTCCAGACATGGATCAGATGGCGTCTCGTCAGAACTTCAAGGTTCCTTGCTACGGGTCCAGATCCAGGGATCCCAAGGCGACTCTAGTAGATGCACTAGTAGCACCTTGGACCTTCAACCTAGCTTATGTATTTCCACCGTTTCCTCTCATTCCCAGGCTGGTAGCCAGGATCAATCAGGAGAGGGCCTCGGTGATCTTGATAGCTCCTGCGTGGCCACGCAGGACTTGGTATGCAGACCTGGTGAATATGTCATCGGCTCCACCATGGAAGCTACCTTTGAGACAGGACCTTCTTGTTCAGGGTCCATTCGAACATCCAAATCTGGTCTCCCTCCAGCCGACGGCTTGGAGATTGAACGCTTGATTCTATCGAAGCGTGGGTTTTCAGATTCTGTGATAGATACTCTGGTTCAGGCCAGAAAACCGGTAACTAGAAAGATTTACCATAAAATATGGAAAAAATATATCTGTTGGTGTGAATCCAAAGGATTCCCATGGAATAAGATAAAAATTCCTAAGATTCTCTCCTTTCTACAAGAAGGTTTGGAGAAAGGATTATCTGCAAGTTCTCTAAAGGGACAGATCTCTGCTTTATCTGTCTTACTACATAAAAGAGTGGCAGCTGTGCCAGATGTTCAAGCATTTGTTCAGGCTCTGGTTAGGATCAAGCCTGTTTACAAACTTTTGACTCCCCCCTGGAGTCTAAATCTAGTTCTTTCAGTTCTTCAAGGGGTTCCGTTTGAACCTTTACATTCCATAGATATTAAGTTACTATCTTGGAAAGTTTTGTTTTTGGTTGCAATTTCTTCTGCTAGAAGAGTTTCAGAGTTATCTGCTCTGCAGTGTTCTCCGCCCTATCTGGTGTTCCATGCAGATAAGGTGGTTTTGCGTACTAAGCCTGGTTTTCTTCCTAAGGTTGTTTCTAACAAAATATTAACCAGGAGATAGTTGTACCTTCTTTGTGTCCGAATCCAGTTTCAAAGAAGGAACGTTTGTTACACAATTTGGACGTAGTCCGTGCTCTAAAATTCTATTTAGAGGCTACAAAAGATTTCAGACAAACATCTTCTTTGTTTGTTGTTTATTCTGGTAAAAGGAGAGGTCAAAAAGCGACTTCTACCTCTCTTTCCTTTTGGCTTAAAAGCATCATCCGATTGGCTTATGAGACTGCCGGACGGCAGCCTCCTGAAAGAATCACAGCTCACTCCACTAGGGCTGTGGCTTCCACATGGGCCTTCAAGAATGAGGCTTCTGTTGACCAGATATGTAAGGCAGCGACTTGGTCTTCACTGCACACTTTTGCCAAATTTTACAAATTTGATACTTTTGCTTCTTCGGAGGCTATTTTTGGGAGAGAGGTTTTGCAAGCCGTGGTGCCTTCCGTTTAGGTAACCTGATTTGCTCCCTCCCTTCATCCGTGTCCTAAAGCTTTGGTATTGGTTCCCACAAGTAAGGATGACGCCGTGGACCGGACACACCAATGTTGGAGAAAACAGAATTTATGCTTACCTGATAAATTACTTTCACCAACGGTGTGTCCGGTCCACGGCCCACCCTGGTTTTTTTTTAATCAGGTCTGATGAATTATTTTCTCTAACTACAGTCACCACGGTACCATATGGTTTCTCCTATATATATTTCCTCCTGTCCGTCGGTCGAATGACTGGGGTGGGCGGAGCCTAGGAGGGACTATATGGCCAGCTTTGCTGGGACTCTTTGCCATTTCCTGTTGGGGAAGAGAATATCCCACAAGTAAGGATGACGCCGTGGACCGGACACACCGTTGGAGAAAGTAATTTATCAGGTAAGCATAAATTCTGTTTTTCAGGGCTGGTAAGGTAAAAGAGCTTTGAACTTTTTTAAATTAGAATAGGGTAGGGCATTTTTTTATTTTGGGGGTCTTTGTTATTTTATTAGGGGGCTTAGAGTAGGTGTAATTAGTTTAAAATTGTTGTAATATTTTTCTAATGTTTGTAAATATTTTTTTATTTTTTGTAACTTAGTTCTTTTTTATTTTTTGTACTTAAGTTAGTTTATTTAATTGTAGTTATTTGTAGGTATTGTATTTAATTAATTTATTGATAGTGTAGTGTTAGGTTTAATTGTAACTTAGGTTAGGATTTATTTTACAGGTAATTTTGTAGTTATTTTAACTAGGTAACTATTAAATAGTTCTTAACTATTTAATAGCTATTGTACCTGGTTAAAATAAATACAAAAAGTTGCCTGTAAAATAAATATTAATCCTAAAATAGCTACAATATAATTATAATTTATATTGTAGCTATATTAGGATTTATTTTACAGGTATTTAGCTTTAAATAGGAATAAGTTATTTAATAAGAGTTAATTTATTTCGTTAGATTTAAATAATATTTAACTTAGGGGGGTGTTAGTGTTAGAGTTAGACTTAGCTTTAGGGGTTAATACATTTATTATAGTAGCGGTGAGCTCCGGTCGGCAGATTAGGGGTTAATTATTGTAGGTAGCTGACGGCGACGTTGTGGGGGGCAGATTAGGGGTTAATAAATATAATATAGGGGTCGGCGGTGTTAGGGGCAGCAGATTAGGGGTACATAACTATAATGCATGGTGCGGCGGTGTACGGAGCGGCAGATTAAGGGTTAATAATAATATGCAGGGGTCAGTGATAGCGGGGGCGGCAGATTAGGGGTGTTTAGACTCGGGGTTCATGTTAGGTGCAGACTTAGGAAGTGTTTCCCCATATGAAACAATTGGGCTGCGTTAGGAGCTGAACGCTGCTTTTTTGCAGGTGTTAGTTTTTTTTTTCAGCTCAAACAGCCCCATTGTTTCCTATGGGGGAATCGTGCACGAGCACGTTTTTGAAGCTGGCCGCGTCCGTAAGCACCGCTGGTATCAAGAGTTGAAGTGGCGGTAAATATGCTCTACGCTCCCTTTTTGGAGCCTAACGCAGCCATTCTGTGAACTCTAAATACCAGCGGTATTTAAAAGGTGCGGGAGAAAAAAAGCCAGAGTAGCTAACGCACCCCTTTGGCCGCAGAACTCTAAATCTAGCCGATAGATAGTATAAAGTCCCTTTATTTAACAGTACACTACAGAATCTTACTGTACATGTTTCTCAATGTCCAATGCACTCTTGGAGCATAAAAATACAAACCACAAAAAAAAGTCAGTAAAGCACTATAAAAGTATTTGTACAATACTCACTTTATTGCTCACACTTTTGAGCTGTCCCACCGCCACACCACTGCTTGACCAACCCCACACACTCTTCAATCTGTTCCAAAATGGCCGTTTCGCCAGGTCCGCACACTGGTCTGCCACTCATCCTCCCTCTCTGCCTCCGTTTTCAGGACAATCTGAGGATTTTTTTGTAAAAAAAAAAAAAAACAAATTGCGTACTCTCGCGGTTTTAAAACCGCAGCGATTAATCACGGTTTAAAACCGCATCCGCAATTACATATATACAGTGGATATAAAAAGTCTACACACCCCTGTTAATATGTCAGGTTTCTGTGAGGCAAAAAAGGAAATTTATGCTTACCTGATAAATGTATTTCTTTTTCGATACGATGAGTCCACGGATTTCATCCTTACTTGTGGGATATCACCTCCTGGTCAGCAGGAGGAGGAAAAGAGCACCACAGCAGAGCTGTATAAATAGTTCCTCCCTTCCCTCCCAACCCAGTCATTCGACTGAAGTTAGGAAGAGAAAGGAAAAGCCAAGGTGCAGGTGTGTCTGAAGTTTAACAAAAATGTAATAACCTGTCTCAGTAGAACAGGGCGGGCCGTTGACTCATCGTATCGAAAAAGAAAAGAAATTTATCAGGCAAGCATAAATTTCCTTTTCTTTTTCAAGATACGATGAGTCCATGGATTTCATCCTTACTTGTGGGATACAATACCAAAGCTATAGTACACGGATGAAACGGGAGGGACAAGACAGGTAACCTAAACGGAAGGCACCACTGCTTGAAGAAACTTTATCCCAAAAATAGACTCAACCGAGGCAAAAGTATCAAATATGTAAAATTTAGAAAAAGAGTGAAGAGAAGACCAATTTGCAGCCTTGCAAATCCGACCAACAGAAGCATCAATACTTGAATGCCCATGAGGGAACAACGACTCTAGGGGAATGAGCCGTACTTCCTTCAGGAGGCTGCTGTCCAGCAGACTCAAAAGTAAAACGGAGGAAACTCTTCAGCCAAAAAGAAAGAGGTAGCCGTAGCCTTCCGACCTCTAAGGTTTCTTGAAAAATAACAAACAAGAAAGACGAACATGAAAGCATAAAATACATCAAAATTGTGTAACAAACGTTCCTCCTGAGAAGTATTAGGACACAAGGAAGGAACGACAATCTCCTGATTAATATTCGTGTTGGAAACAACCTGAGGAAGAAACCCAGGTTCAGTACGAACACCACCTTATCCGAAGAAAAAGGAAGGTAAGGGGAATTATATTGTAAAACCGAAATCTCAGATACTCTTCGAACAGAAGAAATAGCAACCAAAACAAAAACTGTCTGAGATAAGGTTCTTCAAGGGGTTTCCATTTGAACTTCTGCATTCCATAAGATATTAAGTTCTTAACAACTAGATACAAACTCCAAAGAGGAGCAAGTAGTCCAAACACAGGTCTGATTCTAGTCAGAGCCTGACAAAAATTGCACAATTGGAACAACATCAGCCAAACGCGTACGTACCAAATAGATAAAATCAGAGATCTGTCCCTCTAAGGAACTTGCTGATCACTCTTTCTCCAATACTTTGTGGAGAAAAAAACAAATCCTGGGAATCCTAACCCTTACTTCATGAGTAGCCCCTGGATTCACACCAAGAAAGATAATTACGTCATATCTAATGGGGAATTCACCTATTAACAGGCTGACGTGCCTGAAAATAAAGTATCAAAGACCGAAACAGAAAAACCTCGCTAGGGAAAGGTAAACGTCCAATCTCCAAGCAGACAGCTGCAGAGAAACAAGATTCTGGAGACGGAAGGAACCCCAAATGAGAAGGTCCGTCCTCAATGGAAGTGTCCAAGATGACAGAATGACATGTCCACCTAGTCGGCATACCAAAACCAGCTAAATCATTAAACAGCTTGGTAGCACACATTCAAGGTGCAAATAGTTGCAGCCGGTTTCAAACTGCAAACCCTCCGCTCGCTAGACAGCAAAGCTAAATAGTAGGCTACCACACGCTTGACCAACGAGGATCGCCGACATCCTTTCCCGTTTGGCCTGAATAATAACCCGGGGAAGGAACGCAACAGGAAAAATACATAAGCTAGGCTGAATGACCAAGGAACTACCAAGGCATATCTCAGCTCGACTCGGGTCCCTAGCCAGGACCCGCATCTCAGAAGCTCGGCATACTGACAAGACGCCCTAAGGTGCAACTCCGGCCGACCCCATCTGAGAATCAGATATAAAAACATTTCTGGGAGGAGTCCACGCTCCCCCGGATGAAAGGTCTGCCTGCTCAGAAAATCTGTCGCTCAGTATTCTATCCCTGGGAGGGAGAATGCCGACAGATGGCAGGAGAGATTCTCCGCCCACTGAAGTCCTGATGACTGACGTAAGCCACTCTCGTTATGTCGTCCGACTGGAATCTGATGAAATAAGTCGAGGCCAACTGATGCCAGGTCTGAAGCGCATTAAATGTCGTACTGACCTCTAGGATGTTGATGGAAAGGAGAGAGTCGCTTGAGTCCATACTCCCTAAGCTCTTAAGAAGTTCCAGACTGAGCCCCATCCTAATAGACTGGCATTCGATGTCCCAATCTCCCCTGAGGGCCTGCGAAAGCACGTCCCCTGGGATCGATGTTCCATCGACAACCACCATAGAAAGATTCCCTTGTCTCCAGAGCCATGAATATTTGATGGGACAAAACTGGATAATCACTATTCCCCCGCCTGAGCATGCTCAGCAGCAGAGACCTGACATGAAAACGAGCAAACGGAATGATGTCCATTACCGCCACCATCAATCCGATAACCTCAATGCACTAAGCCACTGACGGCCGAGGATTGTACTGAAGAGCTCGACATGTAATCACAATCCTGTACTTTGACGTCAGAAAAATTCCCATGGATAGAGTCGATGAGAGTTCCCAGGAAGGGTACTCCAGTCTGTCCACCCGTAAGTTCTCAGGGAGGACAGCACAATGTCAGTATGGGACATCGGTAGTTGATAAGATGACGCTTGGATTAAGATAAGGCGCCACCGCAATGCCCCGCGGTCTTAGAACCACCAAGAGAGACCCCAGAATCTCAGTGACCAAAAGGGAGAGCCACGAAAAGAAAAAGGTTTGTCCAGAAAGTCAAACTTCAGGAACGTAAGGTGATCTCCCTGGATAGGAACATGAAGATATGCTCCCTTAGATCCACCAGATCAATGAAAGAATGGTCCTAACAGATTCCATCTTGAAGATGGAACTCTGAGAAATTTGCTTAGACTCTTGAGGTCTAAAATAGGTCTGAAAGTTCCCATCTCGAGGACTACAGACTCGATAAAGCCCCTGTAATGGAACGGAACATAGCACTCCCAAAGAAGAGAGAGCTCTCCCACAATGTAAGAAAGCCACTCATTTTATCTGGTTCACAGATATACTTGAAAAAAGAAAATCTTCCTTGTGGAGAAGAATTTCTGATCCAGTTTGTATCCCTGAGACAGGGATCCTGAACATCCTGCACACAAGCCCGAATGATAAGGAATTCTGCCCCCTACCAGATTCGCACACGGATCGTGGGCAAAATCCCTCATGCTGACTTGGATTCAGCATCGAGTTACCTCGAATTATCTACCCATGTTCCAAGAATGGTCGGGTTACCCAGCGGCTTGAATTGCCAATAGATTCCCTCTTGCTTAGAAGTAGGAAATACCCTCGCCAGAACCAAACAAAGTCTTTCCCTTGTAAGGAATTGCCAGGAGCCTAGACTTTGATGATACATCCGGATATTCTTTAAAGAAATCTCAGTCCTAAGAGATTCTACAAAAACATTGAATCAGTATGCCGTCACACAAGTGTGCACGCAGCCGGTTGCGATAGCAAACCTTGGAGAACATAGATCTTTAGAAGTAGACCCTCCAACCGCTAGACCATAGGGTCTTAAAAGGCCAAACTATCCCCAATAGGAATAGTAGATTGCAAGGCCAAGACGGAAATAGCCCCCTCCACCTTAGGGACCGCCCGTCCAGATTCCCTGACAGCATCAGCTATTGGGAACATCTTCCTGAAAATCAGAAAACCCCAAAGCAACTCCCTCCTTTGGTAATATGGAGAAAGCATTGGAAATAGTAACTACTGAAAAACTTCCTCAAGAAATGTTTCCTACCTCGTGGAAACAAAACATATAAGGCACCATAACTCTGAATGGAGAGTAAAAGGAAGAGCAGGGCACCGTATGTGGCCAGAAAATTCCATGGAACACTATAGGAGAAAAGAATGGTCTAACTTGACCACTGTCACCTGTTCATAATAGCAATCTCCGTAGAGAGAGTAGGTACATAATTTAATCTTTTTTTTTAAAAAAGGTACACACAAAAAATGAACTCATTATGTATGCTATTGTTCCAATCAAAATCGCAAAGGATGAATGAACAAATGAACAACTGAAATTCTTTCATAAAATTTGCACAGAAAAAGACGTTACCGTCTCTTTAAATCCTGCAAGAAACTTTGTTATGTGCATTTATTGCATCCTAAGACACCAAGGATGAAATAACAAATAAACAGCTGAATTCTTTAAATAAAAATAACAGATGATAAAAACGTTACTGTCCCTTTAAATACTAAACAGTAACTTTCTTTAAACATGCAGGGTTGGTATGATTAACAACAAAATCTGCAGCAGTTCTCAAATCATGCTGAAGTGCCCAACCAAAATGTCAACAACATAAGGCTCATAAATTACTATTAACCCCTTATTCTCTTTTGCGAAATACACATTGAGAAAACATGAGCTACATAAAAACTGCACTGTCACAGCGTGTTATACCCGCAATGAAAGGTAACCACACTGGACTGTGTGAGATGCTCAGCCCCGGCATCTACATGAAGGAGAAGAGCGGATCCCACACAGTCGTCACAGAGCTCCGCCCCTCTTGGGCGTGAAGACACTCCAACTCCCGGCACTTGTATGCCTAAAACAGAAAGCGCACAAAAGCGGCGCGAACTAGCAACTCCGCCCATCGTGGGCGTGTAACCAACAATCTCCCGGTCGCCATTAAAACCTTTGTTATAGATAGGCCACCAGTAGATAGAGAAACTGTACCCTCGGACACATATTGGGGACAATGCATGTTATGCAGCACAATAAACGATCAAAGAGTGACCCATACACCAGTTTGAAACAATAAATGTTATAGCAGCACTATTTAACATTTGCAGCCTGTAAGACCAAAAAACGGAACCAGCTCCTGGACTTCACAGACATAGCTGACATTAACCGCAGTGTCTGCATAAATTAGCTGCCATAGTCCTCTCCTACTAAGAGAGGTGATTTGACCCATCACATTAAGAGCCCTATTTCTTAGCCCTTGCTTATGTGACTATACAGTAACATAGTGTGTATCATTTCTTAGCCTTGCTGCTGGATTTTTAGCCCCTGCTAAGAATGTGCTGTCCCTCCTGTTACATGTAGGAGTCCTGACCACATAATAAAGTGCTCCACTTCTGAGGCTCCATCAGAATAAAAAGTCTGCACTTACCTTGAAAGTTGTGCGACAGCATGGCAGTCCAGCAGGTGTTCAGAGGTCCTTTCCCTCCCATAGCCCTGTGGACAAAGATCAGCCTGAGTTAAAAGTGCTTAGGCTATCTATATCAGGGCAGCAAAAATGTATAGGAGGCGCAATGAGAATTATGTCCCACCAGTTCCTATTGCTTTAAAGCCACCAAATGCTTCTCTTTTTATTGAAGAGACTGATCTGGTCTAGGCTACACACCAGAACAAAGTAGCACACAGTGGCACCACTTTTAAAAATAATACACTTGATTGATGAATCTATAACTAACACCTCACTTTGCCTCTTCCTATCACTAACACAGGCAAAAGAGAATGACTGGGTTGGGAGGGACGGGAGGAGCTATTTATACAGCTCTGCTGTGGTGCTCTTTGCCTACTCCTGCTGACCAGGAGGCGATATCCCACAAGTAAGTAAGTATGAAATCAGTTGACTCATCACATCTTGAAAAAGAAAAATGAGACAAAGATAAATCATTTCAAAACTTTGTCCACCTTTAATGTGACCTATAAACGGTACAACTCAATTGAAAAACAAACAAATGTTTTAGGTAGAGGGAAGAAAATATAAAAATAAAATATGGTTGCATAAGTGTGCACACCCTTAAACTAATACTTTGTTGAAGCACCTTTTGATTTTATTACAGCACTCAGTCTTTTTGGGTATGAGTCTATCAGCATGGCACATTTTGACTTGGCAAGATTTGCCCACTCTTCTTTGCAAAAACACTCCAAATCTGTCAGATTGCGAGGGCATCTCCTGTGCACAGTCCTCTTCTGATCACCCTACAGATTTTCAATCAGATTCAGGTCTTGGCCATTCCAAAACTTTAATCTTCTTCTGGTGAAGCCATTCCTTTGTTGATTTGGATGTATGCTTTTGGTAGTTGTCATGCTGAAAGATGAAGTTCCTCTTCATGTTCAGCTTTCTAGCAGAAGCCTGAAGGTTTTGTGCCAATATTGACTGGTATTTGGAACTGTTCATAATTCCCTCTAGCTTAACTAAGGCCCCAGTTCCAGCTGAAGAAAAACAGCCCCAAAGCATGATGCTGCCACCACCATGCTACACTGTGGGTATGGTGTTCTTTTGGTGATGTGCAGTGTTTTTGCGCCAAACATATCTTTTGGCATTATGGCCAAAAAATTCAACCTTGGTTTCATCAGACCATAACACCTTTTCCCACATGCTTTTGGGAGACTTCAGATGTGTTTTTGCAAAATGTAGCCTGGCTTGGATGCTTTTCTTCGCAAGAAAAGGCTTTCGTCTTGCCACTCTACCCCATACATATGAAGAGTACGTGAGATTTGTGTCACATGTACCACACAGCCAGTACTTGCCAGATATTCCTGCAGCTCCTATAATGTTGCTGTAGGCCTCTTGGTAGCCTCCCAGACCAGTTTTCTTCTCGTCTTTTCATCAATTTTGGAGGGAAGTCCAGTTCTTGGTAATGTCACTGTTGTGCCATATTTTCTCCACTTGATGATGACTGTCTTCACTGTGTTCCATGGTATATCTAATGCCTTGGAAATTCTTTTGTACCCTTCTCCTGAATGATACCTTTTAACAATGAGATCCCTCTGATGCTTTGAAAGCTCTGTGGACCATGGCTTTTGCTGTGGGAATGCGACTAAGAAAATTTCAGGAAAAACCAACTGAACTTTATTTGGGGTTAATCAGAGGCACTTTAAAATGATGGCAGGTGTATGCGGACTCCTATTTAACATGATTTTGAATGTGATTGCTTAATTCTGAACACAGCTACATCCCCAGTGGTGTGTGCACACTTATGCAACCACATTATTTTAGTTTTTTTGGTTTTCTTCCCTCCACCTAAAAGATTTCAGTTTGTTTTTTAATTGAGTTGTACAGTTTATAGGTCACATTAAAAGGTGGAAAAAGTTCTGAAATGATTTATCTTTGTCTCATTTTTTTACATCACAGAAACCTGACATTTTAACAGGGGTGTGTAGACTTTTTATATCCACTGTACATACATACACACCCCTTTATCCAAACTGCTTGTAAAAAGGAAAAAGTTTGGATTACAGAATATTTGTATCTGTAAAATGGGTCAGTTTGGAGAGGGGATGTGACCAACTGTAAAACACTATCTTATATCAGGGAAAGTCAACTTGATGGCGACATGTGAATATTTTTATATAAATATAAGACACAACAGAAATTATTGAATAGGCTATAAGCACATCTAGGCAAGCATCACTGATTTCCTTTACCCAGAAAAACTCCATTGTTACCAATGCACCAGAGGATTCTGGGTAAGATATGCATATTAGATATGCAAAATCTCAGGACTTTTGCTTCCAATACTGTGTAAAACACAGCAGCCCCCTAATGGGGTAAGTGCAGCAAAAAAAAAAAAAAAAAAAAAAAAAAAAAAACACACACCTGCTCAGCCGTTTCATTCTTCTTATTAGAACTCTTCAGCAGAAGATAGGTTTTTGATTGCTGCTAAATAAAGCTCATTCCAGGTCAAAATCAAAATGTAATTATAGCAGAGATAAAAGCAAGAGATTAAAATCCTCCATTTCATAAAAGTAAAACAACAGAAATTATTGCATAGATAATTAGCATATCTAGGCAAGTATCCCCGCTTACCTTAACACAGAAAAACCTCTGTCTTTAGGGCTTAAAATAGACCTAATAAGAGTTAACCGACGAAAACATTATTAGTATCTCAAAATATGAACTATATTGAAAATGTTAATCCGTACAGTAAGTTTGATTTATCTAAAGCAATCACACAACTTTAGTAGAATATAACTAATTTGTTAATAAAAGACAATAGGAGCAATTTGATATTGATCAACAATGGCTCTGTTCACACAAAGAGGACCAAAAGCTATTAGTAGGTAGATATCCAACATAAGACCAGTGGGGACTTCTGGAAAGGACATTACAGCATCAAACATAACTACACATCAGATCTTGGGATCATCATACAAAAAAGGAAAAATAAAGGGATCAAACTGAAGCAAAAAAGGTAGGTATGTCCTCATATCAACCGATGCCAATTCTATGAGATGGGATATTTGCAGTCACGAACACTCAGTTTGCAACAAAATGACGGACTTCATTGTCCTCAGATCTGTGAGTTAGATAAGTCGCAGTCCAAGCTAAAGAGCTCATGGACATCATGAAGCCCTCCAAGGCAAAAATCAATAGGGCCATCAGGCTTAAACAGCAGTAATATCTGACATATTGTCTCCAGGAGCTGAAAAACATAGAAACAGCGCACCCAGGAGCCGGCTATACTCCCAGGCACATCCATCCTATCTCTGGGAACCATCAAACGCTCTCCTACTTGGAGATCGTTCAGAGATGAAAAGCTCCTTGACGTCTCCTGCATGTTAAGTTTAGATGTCTGTAGATCAGTCCAGGGACTTCTCGGCACTCGCACAACTGCTCGCCCCGATCTTCAGTTTAGCCTCAGGAGGTGCTTCCAGCAGTAGCAAGGCACTCTCGTCACTCTCTCCAAAGGTAGGGACCGAAACTGCCACCAAAATCTTGTGCATTTCACTACTCTTGTTTAAATTGTGGAACAATTTTTAAAGGACCAGTCAACACATTAGATTTGCATAATCAACAAATGCAAGATAACAAGACAATGGAATAGCACTTAGTCTGAACTTCAAATGAGAAGTAGATTATTTTTTTCTAACAATTTTAAAAGTTAAGTCTTTATCCACTCCCCCTGTACCATGTAACAGCCCCTCAGCCAATCACAAATGCATACACATACAATGTGACAGCAGCCATTCACAAATGCATACACGATTATTCTTGCACATGCTCAGTAGGAGCTGGTGACTAAAAAAGTTAAAATATAAAAAAAGACTGTGCACATTTTGTTAATGGAAGTAAATTGGAAAGTTGTTTAAAATTGCATGCTCTATCTGAATAATGAAAGGTTAATTTTTATTGAGTGTCCCTTTAATTAGAAAGCTCTCTCTTAAAGTCCTGTAGCGTAATATCCAAATTGTCATAAAGCTCCTCTATTCAATTAACTACTCTTAATAATGTTAGTAGAGAGGAAAATGATTGGAGCTCCAATGGCTTCTTCAAGTTAACGGGGGGGGGGGGGGGGGGAAATCGGTAACCTAGGCCTCGAGGATAGGGGATGTGCTCACCGTGGAGAATGATAATGGCTTTGAAAGAACCAATAATAAATATTGGACATATTAGTGACAATTGAAAACAACAACTAGTTCTCATATTGAAACAAAGGAAAGCAAGCGCTGGATAAAAAAATAGGGAATATCTACTTTTTAAAACCTGCTAGCCAGTATCTGTCTGTCAGTCTCTAAATGTAGTACCTTAATTCAAATAAATTAAATTATAATTAATTAAGTATAGGTGAGGATGCAGTGTAAAAATACACAATTTAATAATCCAACATAATACTATATGCAAACAATCTCAGTTTTTTAAAAACTGAAATATAATTGGTTAAAATTGATCAATCAAAATACACGTTAAACATGAAAATACACACACATTTTCCTAAACAAATTCATATAAGCACATATAATAAAAAGTTCATCCTTTAAAAAGTTCATTTTTTGAAAAAAAAAAACTCCTCTAAAAGTTAATTTTTGTAAAATTCCTCTAAAGTTCATTTGATGAAGTTAATGAATCGATTTCTTAGTGATGATAGATTTCTAAAAAGACAAGGGAAAACAGGGTGGTTTCATTACAAGCGGTATTGGCGTTTAACTCTTTCATGACAGGGTTATAATGTCTACGTTCCAATGTAGACAAATTGAAATCACACGATCGCGAGATTTAAATTATGGGATCGGGTCTGGAGGGCGTCCCTATGACGCTAGGAACGCAATCCAGACCGCGATCAAATCCAGGAAGCACAGTTCGCTTCAGGACAGCCAATGGCTATGACGTTGTATTCCGTCATAACGGCGTTAAAGCCTAGCGCCGTTTTGACAGAATACAACAGCGGCAAAAGGTTAAAAAAAAAAAAAAAGGTGTATACAAGTACTTACACCAGACGCTTTTGACGTCAGCTCCTCACAGTCCTTGCAATCTTGGGACTAGGCTGGAGAGTATTTTCATCCAATAGTTGTATTGTAGGTATTTTATCCAGAACAACACTTTGATGAAGATATTTGGGGTTCTTTTCCCATCAGCGTCCTGCAAGCAGTAGCAATAACAGTCTTTTTGGATAATCACAGCTCCCCTCTTCCTACACCTGCAATTACAGGTGCTCCTCTTGGACAAAGTGGAGTTGGGTAATTAGAGCAACGCGTTTCAGAGGCTTACCTCCTTTCTCAAGCTCAAAGAGAAAGCAGGTAAGCCTCTGAAATATCTTCCTCAAAGTCTTAATCTGGATAAAATACCAAAACGCTCTTAAATACCTGTATGCATGGCAGATTAAGTAAAGTACTTTATATTCAAAGTGGCTGTAGGCTAGTGCAGTATTTCTATTTCTATGTGGTAAATGTAAGAGATGGAGCAAATACATAACATTTTCAGTATGAAAGACAATAAAGAATATTTTAAAATATTTAATATAGAGTCAAGAAAAAAAATTAATACAGAGAGATGATCAACTCAGGAATATTTGTTCTGAAACTTATCAAAAACTAGGGAAGTCTAGTCAGGCCCCAAATATTTAACTTGCCTGTGCCTCAGTCTGCAGTAAAAAGGGTGTCTCAGATCAAGGGGGCAAAATGGGGGCGATCATGGTAACAGGGGGCAATGCTAACTGAAAGGTCTGAAAGTTACTGATTTGCGAGGAGAACTCCTCTGGCTAAAAATGAGCTAAATTGCAGATCCAAGAGATGCCAGCAAACTACAAAAAGTAGCCCCTCATACTCATCCTAGCATTGTCCTGCGCCCCAGGTAAACCCTGCTTTCCACGTTACCTGTAAGCCGAGATGCTGCAGTAAATACCTGTCATTCAATTGATGAAAATGGCGACCGGAGCTTCAGCTCTTATCCGTTTAACGTTTATAGTGAAATAGCTCTAAAGATAAGTATACCCTAAATATTTCATGAATGAAACTCGCATTCATTTTTTACATTTCTATCGTTTCACTTTAGGTAAACGATTTAACTTTACATTCACTTTAAGGAACACAATGTATAAGTTAATTTATTGGCATGCTTTAATAACCTGTAAACAAGTCTATGGATTTTGTAGAGCAGAGTGAAAAGTTTACGTTAAAAAGGACCACTAAACACAGTAGTATAGCATAATCAGTAAATGCATTATATATAACAAAAAATAAAAAAATAAAAAAGACAGTGCAAAAGCAGTTAGTTTGAATTTAAAATGAGTAGAACATTTTAAAGTTGATTCTATTTTCCCTCCTATTGCATCATGTCACACCCATAAGCCAATCACAAATACTTATACGTATATTCTGTGAATCTTGCACATGCTCAGTAGGTTCTGGTACCTCAGAAAGTGTGCCTTTAGATAATGGAAGTGAATTGGAAAGTTGTTTAAAATTGTGTGTTCTGTCTGTATAATGAAAGTTTAATTTTGTCTTGCGTGTCCCTTTAACTATGAGAAACAGAGCTGAAAAAAAAAAAAAATATATAATAATAATAATAATAATAATTGTGTGATCCCTTTTCTGTGCTGTACTCCATGCATTAGTCTTACACGAGACTTCTGTGTCGGTATTACACCAAGTGTCAGACAATCGCATAGCCTTTCAAAGTGCATTTTAAACAGCACTACATAATTACATAGCAAATATATTATTCAGTCATTGCTTACAAATAATTCTAGTTAACAAGTAGTTATGGGTCAATATTACAAAGAAAAGGTCACAACTGAAGTATAAATGAGTCTCTTATTTATAAGCTTGTGTCTTCTTTCAAAACAAAAAGTGATTTATGTTCCCAAGGCTAATGGTGTCTTAATAACAATGCAGAGAAACAAATAAGCTCTAACATACATGGGCACACAATATTCTGCACTTTAAGAGAATACTTACATTATTTAGCTTATGGTAAGATTGTGATAAAAGGAACAGTCTAGTCAAAATTAAACTTTCATGATTCAGATAGAAAGTTGCTTAAAATAGTATGCTCTAATTTATCTTCTTTCTCTAGGTATGTTTATTTGAAATAGCAAGAATGTAAGCTTAGAAGCTTATGAATTTTTGGTTCAGAACCTTGCTGATTGGTGTCTAAATGAAGGTTCTGAACCAAAAATGGGCCGGCTCCTAAGCTTACATTTTTTGCTTTTTCAAATAAAGATAGCCAGAGAACAAAGGAAAATTGATAATAGGAGTAAATTAGAAAGTTGCTAAAAAGTGTGTGCTCTATCTGAATCATGAAAGTTTCATTTTGACTAGACTATGCCTTTAATTAGAGAAAGCCATATGCAATTAAGATCTGTTCCAATTTAGGTTGTATAAAACTCCAAAAAAAACAAACAAAAAAACAGTGATTTAACCTACAGGTTTTCACAACTATGACTTAATCGCTTTGTTGTATGCAACACAGTTCTTCATTTCTAGTATTATACAAATATAAAATAATTTTTTTAAAAAAGATATAGAAAATTCAAAATTAAAATGTGAATGGGTAAATTTTAAAAATAGAAGTATTTTGCAATATACTTTCAGCACCAGTATCCAAGATGAGAGCTTGTAGTGGTGGGTATTGCTTCTATGAAGACTTATTGTGTGCAATACAAGGCACTGCTGACAGTGTTTGAATACTAGTGCATTACCCTCACAGGATATCTACGTATGCCGCAGGAAAACAGTGATACATTTAAATATAAAAGCATTTTTGCTAATGAAAATATAAAAATGCTTCTATTTAAAATTGAAATGCACATTTCACCTTTCTATACCTTCAATATCCCTGTAAATCATAAACACAATGAAGTTGTAGATTTCTTTATACATTTATAACATTTCATTTAAAGCTAGGACACAACAACAACAACAAAAATACGTGCCTGGAGTGAGACTAGCGCAGATAATGCCTTTACTACCCATTCCCCAGCTTTGCACAACCAACATTGTTATATTAATATACTTAATTACCTCTAAATATCTGCCTGTTTCTAAACTCCTGCAAACCGCCTCTTATCTCAGTGCATTTTATTAGCTTTTCACAGACAGACAGTAGGTATGTGCTTTTGGATCCGAATGCGGAAGTAAGCAGCCACCCGTTTCCCTTCATATATTTTTGTAGCCAGAATGATTATTGTAAAAGATCACTGCTCTCCAAGATCTGGATTTGCAGAGATCTTAGAGTGTGGATCATTTACAGGAATCAATTTGGTTACTTAAAAATCCGAAGGGAACAAACAGCTGCTTACTTACACATTTGGATCCTGTGTGTCGTATACATAACATTGTGCTCACTTCCGTGGAGTTATGCAGGAACAGCACTGACTAAAATGCACTGAAATAAGGGGCAATCTGCAGAGCCTTAAAGGGACACTGAACCCAAATTTTCTCTTTTGTAATTCAGAAAGAGCATGCAATTTTAAGCAACTTTCTAATTTACTCCTATTATCAATTTTTCTGCGTTCTCTTGCTATCATTATTTGAAAAGGGCATTTTTTTGGTTTCAGTACTCTGGACAGCACTTTATTGGTGGATGAATTTATCCCCCAATCAGCAAGGACAACCCAGGTTGTTCACCAAAAATGGGCCGGCATCTAAACTTACATTCTTGCATTTCAAATAAAGATACCAAGAAAATGAAGAAAATTTGATAATAGGAGTAAATTAGAAAGTTGTTTAAAATTTCATGCTCAATCTGAATCATGAAAGAAAAATTTTGGGTACAGTGTCCCTTTAAATACAAGGTAATCACAGAGGTAAAAAGGTAATGCATAATAAAGGGATTATCTATCTTCTTAAACAAACATTTTAAGTAGATTGTCACTTTCAGTTCAGCAGCAAGGTGGCTCCTACGTTTTTGTGTAATTCTCCATATATCTTCACACACATACCACTGTCTGGCTCCTAAATTTTAAACAGACTTTTTTTTATCCCTGCCTACACTACTATTTGGACACTTTGCTATCCCTTTTGAAGTCTTATTTTATGTGAGCAAATAGAGAACAATACACAAACGAAAAACAACAACAACAAAAAAATTGGAAAGCGGTTTAAAATTGTAGGCACTGTCTGAACCATGAAATTAAAAAAGTGGGTTTTTAGTCTCTATTACATGCAGTTATAGGGAATTGGTGTATACTGTCCCTTTACAGACACTACTATAAAGAAGAATATGCACAGATACTGATCTAAAAATCCAGTATAAAACCTTTTAAAAAAATTAGTTTAGCACTGTTGATGAGGTTAGGCTGGGACACCCACTGAAAGGGGCTGGGAAAGCAGGAAGAGCAGACACCCCCTCCACCTGCATATGAAAAGACAGATAACAAACAGGAGCAGCAGGAGTCTGTAAACATGCTTATACAGCTGACACTGTGGGGCTTAGGAGTCTGAAAATCAGCACAATGTTATTAAAAGATAAAGCAAAACTATACATTGTTACAAAAACACTCCCAGATGGGCTATATAAATGAATCATCTACAAAACATTTATGCAAAGAAGAATATAGTGTACAAGGTCCCTTTAAATTTAATCTTTTGCATTAACACACACATACTGCTTACCGCGATGTTCATCGTGAAATTCCCATTGATTTCCTGCTGCTGTCAGCTCAGCTTGCAAAAGGTTGTATGACAGCAAAAGAAATAAAGCAGAGAGAGGAGAGGCCGGAATCAGCTGTCCCAAAGGCCACCAAGACTTCATATCGTCCACCCTAAAGTTGCTCAGTCTCATATAAAAAAAAATCCGAGATCAAAAGACTAGTAGACAGCTGCAGAAATCGGTCCATACTCCAAGACACAGGAAAAAGAAACTATTCCATGAGGACTTTTTTTTTCCTCTTTGATTTGGACTTAAGCTGGCAGAAATCCCCAGTCAGAATGACACAATAACTAATATTTAATATTCGCCCTAAGGAAAACAAAACAAAAAAAATATTAACATGTCAATCTCTTATCACAGATAATGCAATACAGATCATTTGAAACATTATTATAACCTCAAAAAATATATAATGATCAAAGAACTAAAATTAGAAATATGATCCATGGTATATGTAATATAAATGTAAACTCCATAGGTATCCAAGCATCAGAGATAAGACTATACAACTGCATAGATAGAGATACCAGGTCAGAGACTAGGGATAGAGTAGGAACAGTAAAGTCCGATTAATTTGTCCCTTCCTTACTCAAAAAACTACAAAAATACTTATTCATTTCCTAATTTTGTCACGCATTGATTATTGCAATCTACTCCTAAATGGCCTTCCAAAACACTGCCTTTCCTCCCTCCAATCTATTATGAATGCTTCTGGTAGACTTAAATTGCCGATCTACATCAGCTGCTCCGCTCTGCCAGTCTACACAGGCTCCCTATACACTCCAGAATACAATTTAAAGTATTAACCCTAACTTACAAAGCACTAAACAGTCTAACTCCTAACTATATTTCCTCTCTCATCGTGAAATATTCCCCATCCGGTCCTCTTCGATCAAGCTCTGACCTACGTCTCTACTCTCCTGTTATCTCTACGTCCCACTCCCACCTCCAAGACTTTGCGCGTGCTGCTCCTGTCCTCTGGAACTCTCTACCCCGCTCCATAAGACTGTCTCCAACCTTGTATAGCTTCAGACGCTCCTTGAAAACCCACCTATTCATAGAGGCTTACCATCTCTCCTCCATCCCTCATCTGAGCCAAACTAATAAATGAACTGCCTGACTCACTGCTGCAACTACAACCAATGTGACAAGCTACCCCAACCTAAATGTCTCTGCACCCTAAACCTGTAGACTGTGAGCTCTCCAGAGCAGGGCCCTCTTCCTCCTGTACTAGATTTGTATTTTATCACAAATCCTTGTCATTGGATACCCCTATCACTGTACCCAGCGCTACGGAACTTGGCGGCACTAAACAAATAAATAATAATAAACCAAAAAAGTTGAAGGGAACACATAGTGACTCTTGGTCACTACAGTTGCGACTTTGTCCCACACAAACAGAAAGAGAAGTAGATAAAGTGACAGTGTGACACCCCGTCACATATAGATCTAAATAGACGTGTAATTAAATTTGGCATGTGACAGGAAAGCAAACTGTGACAAAATCACACACACAGGATGAAGGACACAAACAGTGACAAGACATGGGGAAGTGCATACACATGAGATGACATCTGGTCATACAGAAAAAAATTAAAATAAAATATTGACAACTTGCATTATAAATAAATTTAAAGAAACAGTAAACACCTTGTAATTGCAATATTTTTATCTGCTGTCTTGTAATAAATTAACTTACCAGGTGAGTATGGGGGGGAAAAAAGGTTGTTTTCAGTAATAGCCAGTCTTCTTCTTTCACTTGCCTTATTTAGAGAAGCAAATAAGGACTTCTAACATAACTAGCTACTGCCGTTTTGTTAGCAAAGGTTCCATTGGTTTACAGTTTATCTGATCATCTTTGCTGAGGCCAATAAGGGACATATATGTAGCAGGATTGTGGCACCTGTCTTGTGCAATTCCAACCTTCAGAATTGGAAAATTGAACAACTACATTTTGTAAAGTTGTTTTATTAAGCATAATTAAATATTTATAGTTCAATCAAAGTGATTTGTGGACCAGTAAAGGGGAAACCAAATTAATCCTCCTGACCACATATATACAAAACATGAAAGGGCCACACCGTGAATTTCTCATTTTTAAGAGCAAGCCATATATTTTTAAAACTAAAATTATAGGAGTGATGACAACCTGTCAAGCCATGACGTAAATACAGAATGGAGGTATCACACACAGCATAATTTGTTCTATCCCCCACACACAAACAGGGTAGAGAGGACACATAGTGGCACCTGGTCCTACACAGAATGGTGGAAACACACACAGTGACATCTGATCACAAAGAAGATGATGTGAACAACGAAACACAAAGGATGGAACAAATACACAATGACACCTAGTCTTACAAACACAGGATGGAGGGGACACATGGAAAGACACAGGATAGGGAGCACACAGAGACACCAGGATGGATTGGTCACACTATAAACTAAAATCTCACTCCAGCTGCACCAGTTTTTAAGATATTATTTTATGCAGCTGATTCACCTAATATAGGAGAGGACAGTGTGCTTCACTGAATCAGCTGCTTAGAACAACACATGATGATCTGGTGGTGCCCAAGATGAGGTTTAGTAATTTTTACCTATTGACACCTGTTCAGATATTCTGGATAATTGGAGCATCACATTTGCACTTATATTATGGGACACATAGTGACTTAAAATACACATATTCTTTACCTGCGAGGACGACTGCACACAACACAATGTGTTTAACACTTGGTAGCAGCCATTGTATCAAAATAAATAAATACAAGAACAGCACCACAGTACTCAGACAGACCACTTTATACAAGAACACATAAGTACGTACCTCTATGTTCTCCCGAGCACCTCCAAAACAAAGAAAAAGCACCTAAGAATACAGGGCGCTCCCAAAGTATGACTCCAGCGGATGGATACCGAAGACAACTGCAACTGCCTGCATTATCTTTCACAAGTCTCAAACACATACTCAGTCAGCCGAAACATTATTCTTGGAGATTATATCCCTCCGCCCATAGGGAATAAAGAGGGAAACCAGTGATACGGCTTGGCTGGTGAAAAGTCATGTGATCGTAGGACGTACTGTGCGTCAACTCTGAAACTTCTCAATTATAAAAAATAGTTCTTGTCTATGTCTAGTGGTAGAGGCGATAGTGATTGAATACGAATATTTTGTGTTATAGAGGTTATTTGAACGTGGCAACAAAATATTAAATGTATTTCATGGGAAACGTTATGTCATGTGTAAACGTCTGAGTATATTTTTTATTAAAACCTGAAAATTACATTACATTATTTTACACTTTAGTTGTAAATTGCTCTGCAGTAAAGAATAGGTAGGGGGCACAGGTAAAGTCAGCAACTACAGAATACAGCCGTTACCTTGACGAGAGTAATAGAAGATAAAACACGAATTATTATTTTTTTCTTGTGGTTGTAATGGTCATACAGCAGACTGAGCATGGGGTTAATTAGTATAAAGTGTTTTTGTGTAACAACTAATCTCTTTTAGGGACAGTCTAGTCCAAAATAAACTTTCATGATTTAGATAGAGAATGTAATTTTAAACAATTTTCCAATTTACTTTTATCACCAATTTTGCTTTGTTCTCTTGGTATTCTTAGATGAAAGCTAAACCTAGGAGGTTCATACGCTAATTTCTAAGCGCTTGAAGGCTGCCTCTTCTCTCGGGGCATTTTGACAGTTTTTTACCACTAGAGGGTGTTAGTTCACATTTGTCATATAGATAACACTGTGCTCAAGCACGTGGAGTTCCAGTGAGCCAGCTCTGATTGGCTAAAATGGATGTCTGTCAAAAGAACTGAAATAAGGGGGCAGTTTGCAGAGGTTTAGATACAAGGTAATCACAGAGGTAAAATGTGTATTAATATAACTGTTGGTTAAACAAAACTAGGGAATAGGTAATAAAGGGATTATATATCTTTTCAAACAATAAACATTCTGGTGTAGACTGTCCCTTTAATGCAAGTGGAACATGTCTATTAGCAAAGGTATTAATCATTAGCTGCTTGTGGAACCCTGTCTAGAGTGAAGATGTTTCTCAATGGAGAAAACACTGCTGTTCTAATTCTGAATTTAACTGGAGTATCCCATTTCTGCTGTTGGTTCTGTTGGCATTGTCAGGGTACAGGTAAATAACATATATATATATATATATATATATATATATATATATATATATATATATATATATATATATATATATATATATATATATATATATATATATGTAAATAGGACAGGGGAATGTGTTCATGTATGAAGCCATATTTTTATCAGATATTAAAATAGGGTTGCAATTCTGATGTCAGGAATTGACTTAAAATCCACATGATTTGAATACACATCTCAAGACTAAAATACAGACAGGATGTCCCAAGAAACTTCAAAAGACAGCATTTGCTCCCTAGCTGGGAATACAAACTTCAAAACATTTTTTTTTTCACCTCACCACTTGATGAGATTAGATCTTTTTCAAACAAAGATACACATGGTGCCTAGATCAGGATACATGCCCATATATGGGTTTCCTGCCAAGGTAAGGAGCCGCTCCGTCTGGGAAGATGTTTGAAGATACAAACATCTTCCAAAGGAACTGTAATTTAACGACCATGTGTAAATTATCTCCTGTGGAGTTTCCCATGTACCAACATAACACACAGCAAAAGCACATGTTACAATGTAACTTTGAAATTTACTGAAAATACAACTGATAACATATTAAATGTATGCCTCAGAATGTATTGAATATATATATAAATTTGTAATGGATTAAATAACAGTTGTAATAATCCCTTTTTTTTTAAATATATATAACATATGGTTTTTCTATCTTTCAGATGGGGCTAAAAGATACTAAATACAGGATTGCCTGCATGGGATGATCTGAGTCATGTCATATGATTATACACTAAATGTTTATGAAAGTTTAAATACATCTTTTAAAATATAAATGATGTATAAATGCTATAATTTTGGAAATTAGCAGTATAATTGCTTTGATATAATCTAATGTTAAAAACATACTGTATTTAGTATTGGAATAATCAGAAAATTCACATGATGCTATCCTGCCTGGAATTCGGAGTGTAAGTAATTAATGCAAGAAATGATGATGATTTTAAATAATCATTATATGGAAGATATTTAAATTGTAGCAAACATGAATGTTAGGACTAAATGAGTCTGTGTGTTTGTCATGTTGCCCCCCGATGGCCAAGGTCCAGTATTACAGCCAGAAGGCTTTGGCTCTTAAAAATGAAATTTTCCAGGGCCAATCCGATGGGACCTCCCGAGTGTCCAATGAGACGGGACAAGTACTGTGGGCGTGAACAAAAAAAGATCATCAATGATTATATAAGGAATAGCTAAATGCATGACAAGGACAGTTTTTGGTGATCTGCTTGTCACTAATGATTGATAACTGGCAGCCATTCTCTTGGGGACAAAGTCATTTTAAGCAAGGAAATGAAAACTTACCTTGATCTATGCTATAACTTTCCTTCAAATGAGATGATCTAAAGATATTTGGAAAAGACAACTACAAATTGGTTCAAATTGGTGATGTATAATTGTTCTAATTTTTAATATTTGAAACAAAGGTTATTGGTAAGACCATGTTCAAATTGTAGTTAAGAGATTTAAAAGAGCAGTTTGTATTTTAGCTTATATTCATAGCCTATGTATTGTTAAACATATATCCTTAATGCTAAGTTGTTTTATCTGTGCAAATATAGAGTTATAACTCAGAGTTTGGTTATTGGCACAAATAATATATACAATTTCTGATGTTTTAAATTGGAATTATATAGGATAAATTGTGGTTAAATAGCTGAGTGTATTGCTTGAATGTTAGTAGCTGAATATCTTGGAATCTCATTGTGTTAATTGAATGAAAGGCTATTGTGAATAAGGCTAATTTTAAAGGTAAACTTTTATGAACTTTGCATAGCATATTTTAAGTTTTAAACGTGTATAATATTGATTCATATTCTGGTTCCTACAAATATATTTCAATGTGTTCATAGATATTAACTAATAATAATGAATTCAGGAATTTATATTAATTTTATGGTTTCTAGTATATGCATATTTGATTGTGGGTTTATTTTAAAGAATAATTATTAAATATATTGTGTTATAACCCGGCTATATACTGACAGCATAGATTCCATTCATACAAAAAACGTGTTAGTGCAAAAAGGATATGTCCAAATAAGTCAATTGGAGACTAAATCCCAACTCAAAATGTGCATAAGTGATCGCAGGAATTTCTTCTCAGTGGAAATGAATGCTGCAGTCAAACTCCAAGGGTTAACCTCAAATAAAACAGATCAATGGTGAAGTCCTGTGAGACTAAAGGGTACATGTAAGTAGTATACTCACATACTGCAGAGCTTCACATCAAGCTCTAGATATAAAAGCAGGAGACTCCAACAGGAGCAGATAGAAGTGAATGTTAAAACAATTTATTAAAACGTGTGTTAAAATCACAGGGGTTTACAGAGAACAACCACAGCTAGAACATCCGTATATTACACAGACTGTATATTGTTAATAGGGTTGCCAGGTGTCCGGTATTTGACCGGACAGTCAGTTATTTAAGGTTACTTCCCTGTATTATGTGTTAAAAAAACGGACATAGGCAGCTTTTAGGATGATTCAAAGACAAGTGTTTCAATTTGTTTACAGTCCGGTCCAGACCAGGTCGCTTCCGGCTGTACCTAACCCAACCTACCCAGCCCGTGTTCCACTTCCCACTCACTACTGGCACCACTTCTAGCCTGCTACTCATCTGAAATGAACTAGTCCGGACTACAAGCAGACAGTGGGCACAGCATGCTTCCTGATCTGTGTGTGCTGTGAGACTGTCAGACGTCATGTGATCATGCGCCTGACGTCACGTCAGCAAGAAGACCCGCGCTGACACTGAGTGTGAATTCACTCCGTCAGCTCAGAAACTTCAGCAAGTTTAGATTACTTTTGCAGAGCCAGCCTCACAGCCTGTGACAATTGAATTTGATTGTCAGTGTAAGAATTTGATTGTAAGATCAGGCAATGAGTGACACTGACTCATATCATCATCTATTAACCTTACAGTTACAAGTCTCTCTCTTCCTTTACATAATTGTTATATTATCACCCACATTTATATATATATATATATATATATATATATATATATATATACTTTGTATATATTTATTTATTTAAATCTCTCAAAATGTTTATATATATATATATATATATATATATATATTTATACACAATATTATTATATTATATATTATTAAATAATACTTATATATTGTCTATGTGTGTTTGTGTATATATATATATATATATATATATATATGATAGAACAAAAAAGGCAAATAATCTGGAACTGTGAAATAAAACGTCCAACTTTAATGGTCCAATTAAAAGTATAACAATAATCAGAAAAAAAGTGTCTGACATGTTTCGCCAAATGGCCTTACTCATAGACTAAAGCTCAACTAGATTACCGCCATATTTAAGAACAATACTGACATGCTATTGGATACTACAAATTAAATGAAATGCATTGCATCTGGATAGTTACATATGTTTAAACACGAAAAAAGTAAGTGATAGAATATTTTACCAAACATATGTTGATATACATAATAATTTCAATATAAGCACATAGACAAAGCAAGAAACAGTCAATAGCTTATACAAATGCATAAATTGATAGATAAATAAATAATATAGCAATAAGAAATAATAGCTAACAAAATGTAAATGTTTCCAAGTGAATCTAAACCTTGTATTTAAATTTATATTCAAAATTTATATTCAAACACTGGCTGTTTGAGTTACATGACAAGAAATAACATAATATAATGATATAATATTGTCTTAGGATAATACCTCTGAACATAGATAGAGGTTCATACATTAATCATAGAATAAAAAATGATAAATGATAATGATAAGACATTATATTATAATACAATAAAATAAAATCAATTACATTAAAATAGCCATAGCATAACGAAAAAATGATGAAAAATTTATACAAAAAAACGAGGTTCCAATTCAAGGATACTATCAACGCAAATTTGTTATGTATGTCAGTATCATAGCTTATACCATGACAATAATATTTTATTTGTCATTTATTGTTTGTTAGTAGACATTAAGAGAATACATATGTTGTCATGTATAAAATAAATTAATTGAAAAAATCTATACACAATGGAAACATTCAAACCAAAGTTATAAACTCAGCTGTATCATCTAGATATAGTGGATACTTATATATTTCAATTATTGCTAATATTCATTATATATAGAGGATATAAAAATCACTATTCCCGAAAATTTACTAAATCATACACTGAGTTTTAACCCTTGGGTATACGTGATTCAAGTGTAAAGATCCAGTATGCTTCTTGTTTCAATACTACTTTACTCATGTCCCCACCTCTGGGTGGTACCATAACCTGTTCTATTACCATCCATCTAAAAGTCACATTTGAACTATTGTGTTCATAAATAAAATGTTTGGCCATTTCAGAGGAGGGATCTGATCTTTTTATGTCTGATAGGTGTTGTCTGATTCTTTCTCTGACTTCTCTCGAAGTACACCCTATATACTGCTTCTTTGTACACGTACACCAAATGAGGTATATGACATTTTTAGATCTGCAGTTTACACAACTGTTGACTTTATATTTTTTGGCTGTGACTGCAGAATCAAACCTATCACCTTTTAGGATGAATGTGCATGGAATACACACATTGTATCCGCATTTAAACATCCCTTTAGAGTCAAGCCAAGTACTTGGATTTTTTCGTCTAGTGGTAAGAACACTAGGGGATACTTGATTGCCTATAGTAAAACCTCTACTGTAAGAGAATCTACAACCTTTCTCAATCGTTTTGACTTAATTTTCATCTGCATGAAGCATAGGCAAATGCTTCCGAATGATTCTGCAGATGTCATAGTAGTCTGACGAGTATTGAGTGACAAATGTCACCTGATCCTCATAAGAATTCTTAGGTTTCTTCTTGTCTAGCAAAAGTATTTGCCTATCTATACTATTGACCTCCATTTTGGGTTTTAGTATTGCTGTGTCTTTGTAACCTCTTTGTTTTAATCTATCTTCTAGATCCTCACTTTGGGCTAAATATTCTAAATCCTCAGAGCAATTTCTCTTGATCCTAATAAATTGACCTTTTGCAATAGAATAAGGTACATTGGGGGGATGATTACTTTTACCATGTAATACAGTGTTCCCCGATATAGGCTTTCTGTATATTGAAGTTTTTATTCAATTATCACCAACTGTACTATTCAAATTTAGGTCAAGAAAATTAATGGTAGAGTTATGTGTCTTAAAGGTAAATTTTATATATCTACTGTATATATAAATATATATATATATATATATATATATATATATATATAAGCTAGGAAAGTGAGGGCACTCTCAGGATTTGTATACATCAAAGTTAGTTTATTGCTTGTTACAATAACGTTAGAAAGTCATAAGGATAGGTCGACGTTTCGGCTTACATAGAAGCCTTCATCAAGACAAATGAACAACTGTTGAACAAAGAAGAAAAAATAACAAAATTGAACACATAAAACACAACATCAATACGTAATCCCACCACCAAATTGTTTGCAGGCAGAAGAATAAACCCACAAATAATAATATTATTTGTGGGTTTATTCTTCTGCCTGCAAACAATTTGTTGTGGT